>NW_027466571.1:0-85000 GCF_050575085.1 Anarhichas minor | reverse complement strand
ACACATTCATGTTGGTCTGAGTCTCATCATCGGCCTCTTTATGAGCGTCTGCGGAGAAACGGAGCGTAATCATAATTCCTTTGCCCGCCGGTGACCCCGACATCGAGGAGCGCCGCTCCGTCCAAAATGTCTTTTTCATCAAACAATGAGCCGGCGGCGCTGAATGAGAGGCCAGAGGAGAGCTGAGAGCACACACCTGTAACGTCCTGATCTCCCTCCGCTCTCATTACTCGTCCTCCTAAATCTCCATTAATATGTAAATGAGATGTTTCAGTGCTTACATCATCTCTCAGGTTGATCTCTGAGTAAACTAAGCCTCTACTCCAGAGGTTCACCGTCAAGATTCATCATAAAAACTATCAAATAGATCAAGAAAGACAATAAAAGAGTTTAAAACCCAAATAGAATAAAAACATTTGAATCAACAGTCAGACTGAAGAACCGTGACGCTCACTCACAACTGTTAAAGGTCATTTGGATCGTCTCTAAACGGCTTTTCTTTGCCTCTGATTATGATGCGTTATGAAATTAAATACGTTTTCCATTATCACTGTAAATCACCGTAAATAACCGTAGATCACCGTGAATCACCGTAAATCCCCGTAAATCACCATAGATCACCGTGAATCACCGTAAATCACCGTGAATCACCGTGAATCACCGTAAATCACCGTGAATCACCATAGATCACCGTGAATCACCGTAAATCACCGTAAATCACCGTGGATCACCGTGAATCACCGTGAATCACCGTAAATCACCGTGAATCACCATAGATCACCGTGAATCACCGTAAATCACCGTGAATCACCGTGAATCACCGTGAATCACCGTAAATCACCATAGATCACCGTGAATCACCGTAAATCACCGTGAATCACCGTAAATCACCGTGAATCACTGTAGGCGTATCTGTTCTGGTCCAGGACGGTTTGATTAAACTGGAGATGAAGCTCAGTCTCTAGTTCAGAGATTAAACACACCACATATTCTTAAAGAGATCCTCAGATACAGAATGCATTAGATAATAAACATGTGACTGTACTGTACTGAGACAAAGCTGATGAAGAGGGGTTAGAGAGGGATGAAGATGAAAGGGATTCATCAGAGAGAGGAAGAAGAGTTAATGGAGCTCATTAAGGTAAATAAAGATGTCAGGATGAAGATGGAAGCGTCCTCTTCCTCTCAGTGTGTTTTAAAAGTCTTTGAGGGATTTAAGAGATTCGTTACATTTCAGATGTTATCGCTATAGAGTCACAATGATAGGAGGAGAAAAGAGTTCATGACATTTAGAGTTGGTATTTGTATTAATGTCATTAAGATGTGAAATGTTTTGAGTTCTAACTGTCAGATTAAAGTAGAGTTCAATATTTATTTTGTTTGTAAAGCTGCATAGTAATAAGTACCTCAGTTGTACTAAAGTAAATGTACCTGCCAATGTGTAGTACTCAGAGTTATACTGTCAGATTTTAGTGAATGTTGAATCTGAAGTTATTAATAATTTCATGTTGGTTTGTTTTTCAGAGCGAAGAAGACGACAGCAGGAGCGTTGCTGCCTCTTCTGTCATGGTGAGTGTGTATGTGTGTGAGTGTGTGTAAAAGCTTGTCTTAATGATCGATAATGTTGCTTCTATGATAAAGCCTTCTGTGCTTTGATGGTATGAACTTTAAATGGCTGATAGATAAAGTGTCTTTACCTGTCTCTGTGAGGACACCTGGTGTCTCTCAGCTCTGTGTGGTGTCCGGCTGAAGGACAGCCTCCCTCTGTGTGTAATTAACAGGCAGGTGTATCAGGTAAACAGTGAGGACGGCCCGGCAGGCCTCTGATTAAAGGCCTGGCTGGTGCTCCAGCACCCTGCTGCACAATAAACACCACTAATGGCATCAGGACCCCCTCCAACAGCACGCCACGGCTAGAGGACAACGAGGACGCCGGTCTGTGGTGGAAAATACCAGCACATGATGAAATCTTAAAGGAAGATGTACTTATGAGTATTAAATACTCTTAGAATGAAGGCCTGAAGGCTGTATGATGGATGTTAGCAGTGACACAGAGTCACAGCCTTCCTACAATATAGAGACCAAATGTTTAGACCTGTGCTCATATGTCTCAGACACTGGGGACAAAAGAAGAGCTGATCAGCTGATGGACTGATGGAGTCATCCAATTAGACGCTGCTCAAAGCCTCCACACAACAGAGCATGTTGTAGCAAGAAACCAAGAACATGGTGAAGGACACCGAAGAGACTTCAAACATCTACAAAGAGACTCAAACCACCTCTAAGAGACTCAAACCACTTCTAAGAGACTCAAACCACCTCTAAGAGACTCAAACCACCTCTAAGAGACTCAAAACCACCTCTAAGAGACTCAAACCACTTCTAAGAGACTCAAAACCACCTCTAAGAGACTCAAACCACTTCTAAGAGACTCAAAACCACCTCTAAGAGACTCAAACCACTTCTAAGAGACTCAAAACCACCTCTAAGAGACTCAAACCACTTCTAAGAGACTCAAACCACCTCTAAGAGACTCAAAACCACCTCTAAGAGACTCAAACCACTTCTAAGAGACTCAAAACCACCTCTAAGAGACTCAAACCTGGTTCTGAAAAGTGAAGCTGGTGCTGAAAAAAACCCTGTATTATCTCTCATCAAAGTTCTTTGTAACATTTTGGTCCTAAAAATGTCTGTGGTTGTTCTTAGCCATGCCCTCTTGTGTCACTTTTGGTTCCAAACAAAACCAAGATGGCGACCGCCAAGAAACAAGGTGGTGGAGACCAAAATGTTCCAAACCAAACTGGTGGAAGTTTGTCCTTATGGAGCTGGAGGAAAGATGTTTCCTAGAATATTATTTTAAGGCTGAAACCAAACCAGTGAAGAAGTTCAAACCATCACTATTTCTTCCTCCCCCGTCCTCCCAGTCCCTGTTCCACAGGGTGCAGCTGGATCCAGTGGAGAAGCTGTGGTTGAGGAGCTCAGCTGTGGGGAACATGTTGGCCCAGCGTCAGCTGCTGGCTCAGGATCCCAGTCTGGTGCTGAAGAAGGTCCGGTTCAAACCATTTCCCTCTACGTTAACGTTTCTCTGAGTAAAGGCTAAATATAGATCCACATTAATGTTAAAGAAGACTTGATGAAGCCAGGAGGGCGAGCTGAGGTTTGTTCTGTCAGAGCTGCTGAAAGAAGAGAATGAAGAAAGTAGAAGAAGTCGACAGTTCATCACATCAGAAGTGATGAGAAGTCTGTTTATCTCATGTAACATGTCGTCTGTCCCGTCTGCTCTCCTCAGGACTTCGTCTCTGTAAGTAAAACATCTTTTATTTCTTATCATTTTATTTTATTCAAAAAGCCCAGAATCACAAATACAATAGAAACACCAGCTCACACGGCCGACATCTTTCTGCTGCTTCTACTTTATATTACTATAAATATGTATTTATTGATATCACCAATAATTGATTAGTGAATATCAGAAGAACCTTTATTGGTTGCCAGATGGACAGAAATAGTGCAGATAACTACTAAGAGGTGTGAGAAACTAAAATAGGACTATTATGAATAAGAGTTCTTTATTTCACAGCAGCTGTTGATGGAATGTGACATCTGATTGGTCGCTGTGACGGTCGATCAGCTGATGTGAAGATGAAGCTCTCAGAGCGCTTTGAGAGAACAAATGTCTTAAAGAAATGAAATGTTCAAAGAGCAGCGAACATGTTGGTGAGTCATAGTGATCCTGTTAGTCTGGATCAGAAGCTGCTGAGTGTCAGACAGCAGGAGGAGGAGGAGGAGGAGGAGGAGGAGGAGGAGGAGGAGGAGGAGGAGGAGGAGGAGGAGGAGGATGAACTGAGAGTCGCCCCCCAAACCTCACGAACACTTTACTACTTTTATAAAACATGAAGACTTTATTTGACAGCTCTTAGATAGAATAGAAACATGCAGCAGTAACGAGGACATTCAGCGTTTAATTAAAGCAGAACATGAATGTGAATCATAAGTAAACTTGGGTTTTATGGTTATTAATCATTATATTATATTATATATCAAACACATTATTAATGCACTTCATTGACAATAAGAATCAGATGTAATACTGAGTGTAAGTAATAACTTTACATATATTTATATCTGCCTGTGGGCTGAAACTTAAGGGCCATGTTGTGTGTGTGAGTGGTAATGAATATTATTACAGAAATGACAGAGTTAAAGTATTATTTGTGTCTTTGTCTCCGCCTCTTGGTGGACGGACGACCTCGCGTGATGTGAACATGAAGGGGGTAAGCTGTCTTTTCCATCATGTGAACACAGAAGCAGAACCAGGACACAACAACACTCACTTCTGCCTCAATTAGCTCAGCCTGTCTGTCTGCATCACACTCTGTGTGTGTGTGTGTGTGTGTGTGTTCATGCAAAATGCAGTTCATGTAAATAGGATTCATACAGACGTCCTATTCTCTGGCATGTTTGTGTACAGAAGCAACAGAAAGGCGTGTCGTCATCTGACAGCTCTGCTAAACACGCTCCTACATACACAACTACTGCACCGGCTTATTTATATCTCGTCATGTTGATGTTAGCAGCACGGATGTGTTACTGAACGGGTCTACGGGGCACGAGGCCCTCGGGGGCCCAAAGTGTGACGGGGCCCCTGAACGTCAGGTAGAAGTGATATTAACAGATATTTCCACAAAACAACCACAAAGAGACACAAAACGACCACAATACGTGTCACGGTTTAGGCTTTGCCCCCTGTGTTCCTGTGTCTCCGCCCCTGGTCTCCTTCCGGCTCCCTCCTGTGTCTGTGTCTGAGTGTCTCCTGATTGCTTTCATTCTCTTCACCTGTGCTCAATCACCTGCCCCTGGCTCTTTCCTCTGCCGACCCCACACTGCACTCATTCAACTCACCTGCCTGCAATCTCCTCATCACTCCACATATACAGGTGCTGGTCATATAATTAGAATATCATCAAAAAGTTGATTTATTTCACTAATTCCATTCAAAAAGTGAAACTTGTCTATTATATTCATTCATTACACACAGACTGATATATTTCAAATGTTTATTTCTTTTAATTTTGATGATTATAACTGACAACTAAGGAAAATCCCAAATTCAGTATCTCAGAAAATTAGAATATTACTTAAGACCAATACAAAGAAAGGATTTTTAGAAATCTTGGCCAACTGAAAAGTATGAACATGAAAAGTATGAGCATGTACAGCACTCAATACTTAGTTGGGGCTCCTTTTGCCTGAATTACTGCAGCAATGCGGCGTGGCATGGAGTCGATCAGTCTGTGGCACTGCTCAGGTGTTATGAGAGCCCAGGTTGCTCTGATAGTGGCCTTCAGCTCTTCTGCATTGTTGGATCTGGCATTTCGCATCATCCTCTTCACAATACCCCATAGATGTTCTATGGGGTTAAGGTCAGGCGAGTTTGCTGGCCAATTAAGAACAGGGATACCATGGTCCTTAAACCAGGTACTGGTTGCTTTGGCACTGTGTGCAGGTGCCAAGTCCTGTTGGAAAATGAAATCTGCATCTCCATAAAGTTGGTCAGCAGCAGGAAGCATGAAGTGCTCTAAAACTTCCTGGTATACGGCTGCGTTGACCTTGGACCTCAGAAAACACAGTGGACCAACACCAGCAGATGACATGGCACCCCAAACCATCACTGACTGTGGAAACTTTACACTGGACCTCAAGCAACGTGGATTGTGTGTCTCTCCTCTCTTCCTCCAGACTCTGGGACCTGATTTCCAAAGGAAATGCAAAATGGACTTTCATCAGAGAACATAACTTTGGACCACTCAGCAGCAGTCCAGTCCTTTTTGTCTTTAGCCCAGGCGAGACGCTTCTGACGCTGTCTGTTGTTCAAGAGTGGCGTGACACAAGGAATGCGACAGCTGAAACCCATGTCTTGCATACGTCTGTGCGTAGTGGTTCTTGAAGCACTGACTCCAGCTGCAGTCCACTCTTTCTGAATCTCCCCCACATTTTTGAATCGGTTTTGTTTCACAATCCTCTCCAGGGTGCGGTTATCCCTATTGCTTGTACACTTTTTTCTACCACATCTTTTCCTTCCCTTCGCCTCTCTATTAATGTGCTTGGACACAGAGCTCTGTGAACAGCCAGCCTCTTTTGCAATGACCTTTTGTGTCTTGCCCTCCTTGTGCAAGGTGTCAATGGTCGTCTTTTGGACAACTGTCAAGTCAGCAGTCTTCCCCATGATTGTGTAGCCTACAGAACTAGACTGAGAGACCATTTAAAGGCCTTTGCAGGTGTTTTGAGTTAATTAGCTGATTAGAGTGTGGCACCAGGGGTCTTCAATATTGAACCTTTTCACAATATTCTAATTTTCTGAGATACTGAATTTGGGATTTTCCTTAGTTGTCAGTTATAATCATCAAAATTAAAAGAAATAAACATTTGAAATATATCAGTCTGTGTGTAATGAATGAATATAATAGACAAGTTTCACTTTTTGAATGGAATTAGTGAAATAAATCAACTTTTTGATGATATTCTAATTATATGACCAGCACCTGTATATACTCCCCTGCTTTCCCTGTTCTGGTTGTCAGATCGTCTTTGTTTGTTCCCCTGTGTGCTTCATGTTCTGGCTTTGTTCCTCCCCTCGTTCCTCCCCGTGTCTCCATCGTGTCTCCATTGTGTCTCCAGAGTTTTCCCTCGTGTTGTCTCTACGGTTTGTGAATTTTGCTTTTTCCCGTTTTTGTATTTTTGCTCGCTCCCTGTTGGGAGTCGTTCTGAGTTCCCGTGTATGTCTGTTTGGCTCAAAGTAAAGAACCTTGCCTTCCACCTCGGCTCCAGTGTCTCTGATCTGCCCCTCAGACGTGACAATACGACTACAGAACGACCACAAAGAGACACAAAACAACCACCTTGTTTCAAATGACGTCTCTTTGTGTTTGTTTTTGTTTCTCTTTGTCCTCATTTTGCTTCTCTTTGTTTGTTGTGTGTCCCTCTCAGTCTGGGGGTCTTGGTCCTATGAAGGAGGGATGGGGGGGCCTTCTTCATGTCTGTGCCCCGGGGCCCGTCGTCTCATAATCCGGCCATGATTAGCGGTCGGACGCTGCAGCAGGATGTAGAATTCATGCTCATTAGGGACGGGTGTGATCGGAGCGGCCCGGCAGCCCAGACAATGTGGATGTGTAATGATATTGTAATTACATGGTAATTAATATTTGAGCAAACAGTCCGCCTGAAGGGAAGCAGCCGGCTCCTCAGCAGATGGGAAGAACTGATCATCACACAATCAGCCAGAAGATCTCCGAGTCCAGCGTCTCCTCCGTGTGCTTTTACCTCCTTTTCTTCAAGACTGATTTCACAGTTTAGTGGTGAGAATCTGAAAATTGGTCTTCAGGGGATGAAGTGTTGTTGTCCTCATTCAGAGAGTGAATCTGAGATCCGTCTCCTGGAGTCGCAGCATATGTTCTTCAGATTCATCGTCAAATCAAAGTGTGATTCTACACAAATAAACCGGCACATACGGTGGAACTGTTGCAGGCCGGCTTTGAAAAGTAGCATTTCACACGGCATTATGGGACTTTAAGCTTCCTATTCAAGAGCTTCTGCAAAAGGACCCCTCCATATGGCCTCCACTAATGCCCCCCCCCCCCCCCCCCCCCCCCTTCCTCCTACCATTAGCTGCATGGACCTCCCCATGCAGAAATAACATCAATGGTCTCACCCTCTCTCCACTTGAGAGTATCACACTCCTTCTCATGCTCCACTTGATCAAAACGTCCTGTTTGTGCCTTTTTGTTTCCCTGCTGCTCTCAGACGAGCGGCTCTAACTCCGCTCATCCACCAGGCCGACAGATGCCCGCTGGCCGTTGGCGGTTTGTGCCGGGTCACTGTCGGTGTTCCTCCCGCTGAGGGGGACAGGAGTCCATCATGTTAGTGGATGTGTGAAGCAGGAACTCATCTTAGTCCTCCTCATTCCTGCTGTCTCTGCTGAACATACTTTTATGGATTTATGCAGCCTTTGGCTTCATTTCGATATCGTTTAAGAATGAACTAGCACACTTGCTTTGTGTGTTTTTGTTGTATTGTGTTTGTCACGGTGTGTTTTTAGTTGAGAAATATTGTTAATGTAAATCTGCTCCTCCAAACCTCAGCAACAAAGAAGACCGACACACCTACAGAGTGTAATAAGGAGAGCGCTGTGTTGAAGTGTCGGTGTTCAGGTGGTCAGAGGACCAAACACTGTCAGCGAGTGTCGGAAGAGACCAGCGGGGTTCAGTTAGCACCTCCTAATGAAACCTCCCCCCCCTCTCAGGACTCAGCGGTCAGTCTGCATCAGACACACCGCCAAAATAAAGCTCCATTAAGCATCCTGCACACGACCACGGGGCTCCTCCCTCCTCCTCCTCCCTCCCCCCCGATCACTGACTCCATTCACGCTCTCGGTTGTTGGTGAAATTAAACGGGCGGAAAAACAGCAGAAAACAAGGTTCCATTTGTTTGATCTAGTTTACAGTAGCAACATAAGCACTGGGGGGGGGGAGGAAGAGGAAGTCGGTCCAAAGTAGACACAAGTTCTCAGAATGACGCACTTTTGGTTCTTCTTTTAATACCAGAAAACAGAAGGCTCTACTCTTAAATCCAGTTCAGGTCTGGACCGATGAGGTGTGAGTGAATGAATGAATGAATGTGTGACCAGAGTCATCACAGTCAGATTATTGAGACTTTATTGATCAGTAATCACATGTTTATTATTGTTGTGTTCCTTTATTCTGAATGTCAAACATGCTGGTGTGAGAAACCCTGAAGCGTATTCAAGCTATATGATAGAATAAAATAAAATAGAAAGTTATTTTATTCATGCATGCTGTCAGAATTCATTATTAATTAAATGAATTAATTATTCTGTTGACAGAAAGTCTGTCTCTTTTTCTTTCTTCCATTTCTCTTGCAACACATCAAGTTTGTAAGTTCAGTCCTTTCACTGCTTGTTAGCTGAGCCTGTTAGCCTGTTAGCATCAGTAGACGTTTAACAGTAGATTCAGTCAAAACCTTTTAATGTTCTCTGCTGTCAATGAGGAGGATGGTCAACGTTTCCAGTTACTTATTAGGAGGTAGCTTCACTATATGACTCGCAGCAAAGTCACAAATATCAGCTGGCAAACAAACGCTCGGCTCGCTAGCGTTAGCCAACGTTAGCTTGTGTTAGCTAGGGTTTTATTTCGTGTAAGCTAGCGTTAGCCCGCTGTCATATTATATACTTCTTGTATTCATATTAGTTTGTTTCTGTACTTCTGCTCTGGTTCATGCTCTGAGATGCTTGTTTAAAGGAGATGCACTTATGACTTCTGGTGACGAGTAGTTCTCTTGAACACCGATGTTGAACACTTACTGTAAGTCTCTTTGGATAAAAGCGTCTGATAAACGACTGTAATGTAATTCTGAGGATTTAGATCTAACCCTGGTGTGTTTCCCTCTCTGTTTTCCCCGATCACCTCTCCTCGTGTGTGCTGTCGTTCCCTTGTCTGTTTGTTATTGTTTTGCCACGTCCTTGTGTTTGTTTTGTGTCCCTCAGTAGTGTCCTCCTCCGAGTCCCGCCCACTGCCGCGCCTCTCTCCGTAGGCACAGCTGTGCCTCATCTCCCGTGATCATCTCCAGCCGACATAATATTCCGGTCATTCTCGTCCCAGCTGTCAGTCCGTCCGTTACCCTACCTGGTATTCCGGCCCCATAAGTCTGTTTGTTTTCACTCTGTGAAGTTCCGGTGCTAACTCCCTGTCCCTCGGGTTTCACCTGGTCGAAGAAGTCCTCCAGTTCGTTCCTCGGAGATCAGCTGAGTAGTCTTGCCTAATCCTGTGTCGAGCCTCGGGTGTCACACAGTCAATCCTGCCCACCACAGGCGTAGGACCCCGGGATTCCACGCCAGGTGAGCCTGCCTGCTGTTCTTGTGTCGGACCTAGGGATTCCACACGAGCTACGTCAGGCCTGCCTGCCTGCAAGCCGCGTACGCGGCATAGCCACTTCCTGGCTCGGACCAGAGCGGAGCGCGCTGACGCGCCTCCGTTTTCACGTGACTGTATCCTGCCGGTTTTTTTTCTGCCACTCAGAGCGGGAGCTGCACTCTCTCTCTCTGGGATCCGGAGGTGAGAGAGAGAAGGGACTATTCGCCACTATAGGCGCCTGGCCGCCTCAGAACTTTGATTTTCAGTTTGTTTCCTGTTTTTTCCTCCCTGAGATAATTAAAGAATCCTGGTTTGAGAAAGAACTCTGCTGTCCTGTGTCTGCGTTCGGGTCCGTGTACACATCATAACAGTAATGTCATATTACTGGAATATCTGACTAGATCTATGTTATGTTCCCCCCCTGAGCGCAACGTAAGAATAAAATGGTGTGTGTGTGTGTGTGTGTGTCACATTCTCACTTTGTGATGAACTAATTCGTACTATAAAGATATTAACCATAAATGTCAACCTGTACCCTTCAAAATAAGTCTCATATAACTTTATATATACAGACGAGGCCCTGTTGATAAAGTTCAACAACATCACACTGCTGCAGTCACACACCAAGAAAGATGATCTACAAACATACTTCACACACACATCCTCTAGTGAGGCTTTTTCATTATCCAATTATATCGTCCCTGCTCTCGTTTAACCCCGAGGTTGCGTACAGTGGACTCCCGACGAGGCCTTTCTCCTCCAATTACTCCTTCAGCCTCTAAAGTTCACAGCGTTAACCTCCGCCCCGCCAGAGGCTGCCGACACAACAAACAACAGAGGATTGTTAACCTCCGTAATCCTGCAGCTGCTGAAGCCACAGAGAAACATCTTCAACCGTGTTAGTTTTCAGCCCATAACAGCATGGCTTTAGGGATGTTAACGTCTGTCTGCATGGAACTACTGTTGGATGGATTAGGAGAAAATGTGGTTCCTCATGTTTCCCTCAGGATGAACTGTAATCATTGTAGAGGGGACGTAGGCGTTGTAGACGGGGACGTAGGCGTTGTAGAGGGGGACGTAGGCGTTGTAGAGGGGGACGTAGGTGTTGTAGAGGGGGATGTAGGCGTTGTAGACGGGGACGTAGGCGTTGTAGAGGGGGATGTAGGCGTTGTAGACAGGGACGTAGGCGTTGTAGAGGGGGATGTAGGCGTTGTAGACGGGGACGTAGGCGTTGTAGAGGGGGATGTAGGCGTTGTAGACGGGGACGTAGGCGTTGTAGAGGGGGACGTAGGCGTTGTAGAGGGGGACGTAGGTGTTGTAGAGGGGGATGTAGGCGTTGTAGACGGGGACGTAGGCGTTGTAGAGGGGGATGTAGGCGTTGTAGACGGGGACGTAGGCGTTGTAGAGGGGACGTAGGCGTTGTAGACGGGGACGTAGGCGTTGTAGAGGGGACGTAGGCGTTGTAGAGGGGGATGTAGGCGTTGTAGACGGGGACGTAGGCGTTGTAGACGGGGACGTAGGCGTTGTAGAGGGGACGTAGGCGTTGTAGAGGGGGATGTAGGCGTTGTAGACGGGGACGTAGGCGTTGTAGAGGGGACGTAGGTGTTGTAGAGGGGACGTAGGTGTTGTAGAGGGGACGTAGGCGTTGTAGAGGGGGATGTAGGCGTAGACGGGGACGTAGGCGTTGTAGGAGGGGACGTAGGCGTTGTAGACGGGGACGTAGGCGTTGTAGACGGGGAAGTAGGCGTTGTAGAGGGGACGTAGGCGTTGTAGGAGGGGACGTAGGCGTTGTAGAGGGGGACGTAGGCGTTGTAGAGGGGATGTAGGCGTTGTAGAGGGGGACGTAGGCGTTGTAGAGGGGACGTAGGCGTTGTAGAGGGGACGTAGGCGTTGTAGAGGGGGATGTAGGCGTTGTAGACGGGGACGTAGGCGTTGTAGGAGGGGACGTAGGCGTTGTAGAGGGGACGTAGGCGTTGTAGAGGGGGATGTAGGCGTTGTAGACGGGGACGTAGGCGTTGTAGGAGGGGACGTAGGCGTTGTAGAGGGGACGTAGGCGTTGTAGAGGGGACGTAGGCGTTGTAGAGGGGGATGTAGGCGTTGTAGACGGAGACGTAGGCGTTGTAGGAGGGGACGTAGGCGTTGTAGAGGGGGATGTAGGCGTTGTAGACGGGGACGTAGGCGTTGTAGAGGGGGATGTAGGCGTTGTAGACGGGGACGTAGGCATTGTAGGAGGGGACGTAGGCGTTGTAGAGGGGACGTAGGCGTTGTAGAGGGGGATGTAGGCGTTGTAGACGGGGACGTAGGCGTTGTAGGAGGGGACGTAGGCGTTGTAGAGGGGACGTAGGCGTTGTAGAGGGGGATGTAGGCGTTGTAGACGGGGACGTAGGCGTTGTAGGAGGGGACGTAGGCGTTGTAGAGGGGGACGTAGGCGTTGTAGGAGGGGACGTAGGCGTTGTAGACGGGGACGTAGGCGTTGTAGAGGGGGACGTAGGCGTTGTAGGAGGGGACGTATTGTCAATGGGAGGCATTGACGGGGAGAACAGGTTATGAGGACGGGACGTAGAAGATGATGTAATGTATGTTGTGATGATGGGACTTAGATGATGAGACGGGACCTAAATTGTGACGACAAGGCGTAGATGGTAAATGGACTGTATTTGTATAGTTCTTTTGTAGTCTCTCGACCACTCAAAGTGCTTTAACACTACATGTCATCATTCACATCCATTCATTCACTAATGACTGCCATGCAAGGTGCCGCCTGCCCATCAGGACTAACTAACAGCCACATATATCCACACACCGTAGGCACAGCTTTTTGTTTCAGGTGTGAACAGACCCTGAATTTAAAGATCGGTTGTTTGTTTCTCTTTTTTGCTTTCAGTCGATAGAAATGGAGTGAAAATATGCCGTTTGATACACTCTCTCACACACACTCTCTCACACTCTCTCACACACACTCTCTCACACACTCTCACACACACTCTCTCACACACTCTCTCACACACTCTCACACACACTCTCTCACACACACTCTCACACACACTCTCTCACACACTCTCTCACACACTCTCTCACACACTCTCTCTCACACACTCTCACACACACTCTCTCACACACTCTCTCACACACACTCTCTCACACTCTCTCACACACACTCTCTCACACTCTCTCACACACACTCTCTCACACACTCTCTCACACACTCTCTCACACACTCTCTCTCACACACTCTCACACACACTCTCTCACACACTCTCTCTCACACACTCTCTCACACACTCTCTCTCTCACTCTCTCTCACACACTCTCTCACACACACACTCTCTCACACACTCACTCACTCACTCACTCACTCACACACACACACAGAGCGGCCGTGTGCAGTGGATTGATTCGAAAGGGGCAATGTTGTGATTACTTAATGGCTTCCCAGACAGCCGTGGGGCTGGAGAATTCAATTTAGCATCTGCCTCTCTGAGTGTTAATCTGCTCTGCGGCTGCCTCGCTGCTGATGATGAGCACACAGGAGATAATGTTTAAGCCCCACCAGAGCAAAGCAAAGCAGACAAGTCACTGATTGGCTCCATAATTACATAATTAACTTCTTGTCTCTAATCGTTAAGGAGGTAATGGCTCCGATAAAAAGACCCTCAGCTAGAGCAGCGAGCAAATCGAAAATCAATAATCCATAGAGCGGCATTAAGAGGATAAAGATAGCTTCAATGCTTCTGTAGAGGAGTTTCTCTCTGCACAGCTTTAAATACCTGAACCTCAATGTTTCTGAGTCCTGTGTGTGTTGAAGCGTTTCTACCAGTGTGTTCGGCTTCATTCTGAATGTCTCACAGTAGAGATGGAGCAGCAGCTCCAGGCTGTAGATCATCACTTATTGACCTCCTGCCTGCTGAAGAGCTCTGGGGAACAAACAGAGAATATCTGAGAAGGAAAATGATATTCCCACTCAAAGATTTCCTCTCATCTTTTTTACAGAGTAGAGTTAGAATGTGTTCTCATTTCAGAGTGATTTCCATGTTTAGGACACAGTTGACTAAACATCTTTTCTTCTCTCTTCATCCTCTTCATCCTCTTCGACCGTCCGTCACCACCAGCATGTGAGTTTCTGAACCTTTCTAGCTCCAGACATCTCAAACCTTCTTTGTTCTAAAGAACTGGAGCTCTGACTCAGGTTTCCTTCTTCTCTCTGTTTGTCTCTGACTTCTCTCTCGGCTCGTCTCTCTGAAGGGGGTGAGTCAACTTAAACAACTTTGGTCTGATTAGTTTTGACCGTTATTTTGTATCTGACCTGGGAACTCATCGACGTCACTACGAGGTCAAACTGTTTATTTACAGGTGAAAAACCTGAAAAAAGGGAGCTAAGCTAAAGCTAAACCAGGAAGTGGGTCTGTGCTAAACCAGGAAGTGGGTCTGTGCTAAACCAGGAAGTGGGTCTGTGCTAAACCAGGAAGTGGGTCTGTGCTAAACCAGGAAGTGGGTCTGTGTTAAACCAGGAAGTGGGTCTGTGTTAAACCAAAGCCCGGTCTCAGTCTCCACACTCTCAGACTTTGATGCCTGTTTACTTCTGTCCATCTGCCAAGTTGTCGATTGTTTGAGTCTCTTTTAGACATTTTGAGCTCTTTATTAACCCTTTCTGTAAGTCAGCATTTCTGCAGACTTTGCCTGAGGGAATTACCCACAATTCATAGCAATGTGACGTTAAACAAGGGGTAACCAGTGGAAGCATGGAGACGTAAGAAAAAATAGTCAACAAAGATTGATCAGCCTGAAATATTAAATGTACACAGAAAGATTAAAGATGAAACAAAAACACTTTATTACACAGGTGGTTTATTCATCAAACATTTCTTTTAGTTTTAAACTTCTCAAAAACGAGTAACCAGGGAGTCGGTGTGATGAGATCTATTTATTTATTAACCAGGGACACTGATCCATGGTTCAGTTTCCGCCTTGATGTAAACTTCACAGAGTCACTTCCCTCTTTTCTTTCTGTCCGGATCAGAAAGGAGTTTCAGCGTGGTTAGCCTAGCTTAGCACAAAAGCTGAAAGCAGAGGGAAAGTGCTAGCCTAGGTAAATAAGAATTGCTTTTCACATGAAATAAAACAATCAGTTAGACAGGGTTTGATTGAATGTTTATAATCGTAGAAGATGCTGCTGCTTTCACAAGGTTTCCTGAGTCTGTGTGAACACAGTGCATCATCGTGGATCAGGGCCGAGGATCAGGGCCGAGGATCAGGACCTCCTGCTGAAGTGGCCTTTACCTCTAAAGTGAAGCTCAAAGGCAGCTGAACACATAAAAGCAGCCGGACCTTTCAGCTGAATGTCAGATCGAGTGTTTACGTCTTCATGTTACCGTTTGACGAACAGTCTGTCTGTAAGAAGTGGACGTAGTCGTCATGACGACACTTGGTTTGTGGACTTATGTTTTGAAGTCTCGAATTCTGCATTACAGCCGTCGCCATCTTGTTTTTTTGCAACCAGTGAACAGGAAGTGACCATATCTGGACTGAGGAGTGACGTAGAGACGCCGTATACGTCTCTGGTAGAGACCTGTCAATCACCGTGTAGCCCCGCCCTAAAGCATCCCCTGCTTTATGGTCTGTGTGACTCTAAATGGACCATAATGTACTAAATGAACATCATGCTGTATTGAAGAAGACTTGAAACTAGAGATTGAGACCATAAACTCATGTTTACAATGTTTACTGAGGTAATAAATCAAGAGAGAAGTAGAGTCATTTTCTCATAGACTTCTATACAACCAGAGGAGTCGCCCCCTGGTGGACACTAGAGAGAATGCAGCTTTAACACATGAAGCTTTGAAGAACTTTAAAGAACCGGAGGTTGACGTCTGGTGATAATGAGGACCTGAGATGTTTACCTGCTATTTGTCCAAACAACACCGCTCGTGGTTTCCAGAGAGACAGACTGTGATCATGTCTTATATATTCATCCAGTTAATGTGTGACAGGCGGAGATGTGACGGCATCATGTGACAGCTCATCAAACCGCCTCCAGAGCCCATTTAAAGTCCACATGCTGATGAGACTTCATGTAAACTACACAGCGATTCTCTTAATCGCCTCCGACTTTGAAACTGTCTCCGGTTCCTGAGCCGTCACTGAAGTCTCTGACAGAAGATCAGGATCCTCTGGGACTCTCTGGTGTTAATGTGAACACATGATGGAGAGCTCCTGTCACACTGATGGAGTCTCTCTTATCTCTCTTATCTTCTTCTTCTATGGTTCCTCTTAGCTGATCAGGACTCAGTTTGAAAACGCTTTCACATGGAGATGATTCAAAACTGGGAAGGAAACAAGAAACAATTCCTCCTCTAGTCTGTGTATGTATGTATGTATGTATGTATATCTCTCTATCTCTCTCTCGAGATAGAGAGATATGTTTTATGTTACTGTGAGACAGACCATAATACTGTGTGTTGTTTCCAGGGTTACACAGCTCTCCACCTGGCCTCCATCCACGGTCACCAGCACGTCGTCCTCTCCCTCATCAACACACACAGTGAGTCAGTCCACCTGAAGACCAGGTCCCTACAAAACCACGAGGCTCCTGAGAGACTGACAAGACAAAGACGAGACGGAAGGAGACAAAGACGAGACGGAAGGAGACAAAGACGAGAGGGAAGGAGACAAAGACGAGAGGGAAGGAGACAAAGACGAGAGGGAAGGAGACAAAGACGAGACGGAGACAAAGAGGATGTGTGACTAACAACATTCAGATACATAAAGGAACAGAAAACGTTTCATTTCAAGACGTCAGCTGATGAGAATCCAGTTCATAAACAACAATATTCTTTGTTAAACTCGTCGTCTTGTGAACTAAAGAGGATCAGAAACACGTTTTTATATCGTTTGAACGGAGTGAAGATTTTATTCATATTCACGTAGAAAATTGAAATTCAAATGTTGAGGGATTCTTCTTCTTCACGCTCCAGAGACTCTGCAGCGATGCAGATCAGACAAAAGACCGACTGACAAGTACACACACACACACACACACACACACACACACAGAGAGTTCATATTGTTTTAATGAGACACACTCGGCCGTCTCATGATGATCCCTGTGGACCTCCGGCGTCTCCCCTCTCCTCAGTTTGAGCCTCAGACTCAGACCACACATGAGGTCTGCAGGTCTACGTGTCTGCAGGTCTGCATAGTGAGGATATGTTTGTCTGACAGCAGAATATGTTGATATAAAACGTGACATTAAACACCTTCATGCAGAGTAAATCAAAGAATCGACGTCTACTCTAATGGAGGAGGAAGTTTCGTGAAGTTTAGTTTTAGTTTAAAGGGTTCAGAGGAGCTGGTGGGAGTTTACGCGTCTGTAATGAGTCTCTGAAACATGAGGAAGATGTTTACTCTCCATCACGTCTCAGATCAGAGACACACGATCTGTGTGAGGAGGACTTCATGCTGAGTAAACTAAACCGGACCATTCATCTGCATCATCCTCCTCCTCTGCGTCTCTGGACGTTTGAATTATGACATTTAAAAACATTTTAAAGTCCTCAAACACATCACTATCACAGTTTATGTTGTTCAGATTATATGTAATATAATATGATATAATGTAATGTTGCGTTATTGCGTTACGTTATTGCGCTGTGTTGCGTTATTGTGTTGCGTTATTGTGCTATGTTATGTTATTCCGTTGCGTTATTGCGTTACGTTATTGCGCTGTGTTGCGTTATTGTGTTGCGTTATTGTGCTATGTTATTCCGTTGCGTTATTGCGTTACGTTATTGCGCTATGTTATGTTATTGCGTTACGTTATTGCGTTACGTTATTGCGCTATGTTATGTTATTGCGTTACGTTATTGCGTTACGTTATTGCGCTATGTTATGTTATTCCGTTGCGTTATTGCGTTACGTTATTGCGCTATGTTATGTTATTCCGTTGCGTTATTGCGTTACGTTATTGCGCTATGTTATGTTATTGCGTTACGTTATTGCGTTACGTTATTGCGCTATGTTACGTTATTGCATTACGTTATTGCGCTATGTTACGTTATTGCATTGCATTATTATGTTACGTTATTGCGTTGCATTATTGCGTGACGTTATTGCGTTACGTTATTGCGCTATGTTACGTTATTGCATTACGTTATTGCGCTATGTTACGTTATTGCATTGCATTATTGCGTTACGTTATTGCGTTACGTTATTGCGCTATGTTACGTTATTGCGTTGCATTATTGCGTGACGTTATTGCGTTACGTTATTGCGCTATGTTACGTTATTGCATTACGTGCATGCTAAAACTCGGGCATGGGAGGAGTTCGGGGAGGCCATGGAGAAGGACTTTCGGTTGGCCTCAAGGAGGTTCTGGCAAACCATCTGACGGCTCAGGTAGGGAAAGCAGGGCTTACCCCAGGCTGTTCTCAGCAGGGGGGGGGGGGGGGGTTAGCAGTCCCCCTAACCCGGACGGAGGACATCGTCGGGCGGTGGAAAGAGCACTTTGAGGAACTCCTAAACCCGACCAACATGTCCTCTGCAGAGGAGGCAGCGCCTGAGGACCTAGGGGGAGGCTCACCCATATCCCTGGCAGAGGTCGCTGAGGTAGTTAAAAAGCTCCTTGGTGGCAAGGCGCCGGGGGTGGATGAGATCCGCCCTGAGATGCTGAAGGCACTGGACATAGTTGGGCTGTCCTGGCTGACACGCCTCTTCAATGTCGCATGGGGGTCGTGATCAGTGCCCATGGAATGGCAGACCGGGGTGGTGGTTCCCATCTTCAAAAAGGGGGACCGGAGAGTGTGCTCGAATTACCGGGGTATCACACTACTCAGCCTCCCGGGGAAGGCTTATGCCAGGGTGCTGGAAAGGAGGCTCCGACCGTTTGTCAAACCTCAGATTCAAGAGGAGCAGTGCGGATTCCGTCCCGGCCGTGGAACAGTGGACCGGCTCTTTACCCTCGCAAGACTACTGGAGGGGCTATGGGAGTTTGCCCAACCAGTCTACATGTGCATTGTGGACTTGGAGAAGGCTTTCGACCGGGTCCCTCGGGGGGTCTTGTGGGGGGTGCTGCGGGAGTATGGGGTCCCGGCCCTGTTACAACGGGCGATCCGGTCTCTGTACGACTGCAGTAGGAGCTGTGTCCGCATTCTCGGCAATAAGTCAGACACGTTCCCGGTGGGTGTTGGCCTCCGCCAGGGCTGCCCTTTGTCACCGGTCCTGTTCGTGATTTTCATGGACAGGATATCTAGGCACAGCCTGGGGGCGGAGAACGTCAGTTTCGGGGGTCTCGGGATCGCCTCTCTGCTATTTGCAGATGATGTGGTCCTGTTAGCCTCCTCGGATCGTGACCTCCAGCATTCACTGGGGCGGTTTGCAGCCGAGTGTGAAGCGGCGGGGATGAGAGGTAGCATTTATAATCAGAGTCTGAGAACAAACTTATTTAGAGGAAACGTCCTTTAAAGAGACGTTTAGTTACATTACAGACATTTAGAGACTCTACAGGTGAACACATGAACTCATAGATATCACCATGAAACTTCACCACTTCATCACTCACATTAAGAAGACTCTACAGGTGAATAGGGTCACAACATGAACTCATAGATATCACCATGAAACTTCACCACTTCACTCACATTAAGAAGACTCTACAGGTGAATAGAGTCACAACATGAACTCATAGATATCACCATGAAACTTCACCACTTCATCACTCACATTAAGAAGACTCTACAGGTGAATAGGGTCACAACATTAACTCATAGATATCACCATGAAACTTCACCACTTCATCACTCACATTAAGGAGACTCTACAGGTGAATAGCGTCACAACATAAACTCACAGATATCACCGTGAAACTTCACCACTTCATCACTCACATTAAGGAGACTCTACAGGTGAATAGCGTCACAACATAAACTCACAGATATCACCGTGAAACTTCACCACTTCATCACTCACATTAAGAAGACTCTACAGGTGAATAGGGTCACAACATGAACTCACAGATATCACCATGAAACTTCACCACTTCATCACTCACATTAAGAAGACTCTACAGGTGAATAGGGTCACAACATGAACTCATAGATATCACCATGAAACTTCACCACTTCATCACTCGCATTAAGAAGACTCTACAGGTGAATAGAGTCACAACATGAACTCATAGATATCACCATGAAACTTCACCACTTCACTCACATTAAAAAGACAACAGGTGAATAGAGTCACAACATGAACTCATAGATATCACCATGAAACTTCACCACTTCACTCACATTAAGAAGACTCTGCAGGTGAATAGGGTCAACACATGAACTCATAGATATCACCATGAAACTTCACCACTTCATCACTCACATTAAGAAGACTCTACAGGTGAATAGGGTCACAACATTAACTCATAGATATCACCATGAAACTTCATCACTTCATCACTCACATTAAGGAGACTCTACAGGTGAATAGGGTCACAACATGAACTCACAGATATCACCGTGAAACTTCACCACTTCATCACTCACATTAAGAAGACTCTACAGGTGAATAGAGTCACAACATGAACTCACAGATATCACCATGAAACTTCACCACTTCATCACTCACATTAGGAAGACTCTACAGGTGAATAGGGTCACAACATGAACTCATAGATATCACCATGAAACTTCACCACTTCATCACTCACATTAAGAAGACCCTACAGGTGAATAGGGTCAACACATGAACTCATAGATATCACCATGAAACTTAACCACTTCACTCACATTAAGAAGACTCTACAGGTGAATAGAGTCACAACATGAACTCACAGATATCACCATGAAACTTCACCACTTCATCACTCACATTAAGAAGACTCTACAGGTGAATAGAGTCACAACATGAACTCATAGATATCACCATGAAACTTCACCACTTCACTCACATTAAGAAGACAACAGGTGAATAGAGTCACAACATGAACTCATAGATATCACCATGAAACTTCACCACTTCATCACTCACATTAAGAAGACTCTACAGGTGAATAGGGTCACAACATGAACTCATAGATATCACCATGAAACTTCACCACTTCACTCACATTAAGAAGACTCTACAGGTGAATAGAGTCACAACATGAACTCATAGATATCACCATGAAACTTCACCACTTCACTCACATTAAGAAGACTCTGCAGGTGAATAGGGTCAACACATGAACTCATAGATATCACCATGAAACTTCACCACTTCATCACTCACATTAAGAAGACTCTACAGGTGAATAGGGTCACAACATTAACTCATAGATATCACCATGAAACTTCACCACTTCACTCACATTAAGAAGACAACAGGTGAATAGAGTCACAACATGAACTCATAGATATCACCATGAAACTTCACCACTTCATCACTCACATTAAGAAGACTCTACAGGTGAATAGGGTCACAACATGAACTCATAGATATCACCATGAAACTTCACCACTTCACTCACATTAAGAAGGCGCTACAGGTGAATAGGGTCACAACATGAACTCACAGATATCACCATGAAACTTCACCACTTCATCACTCACATTAAGAAGACTCTACAGGTGAATAGGGTCACAACATGAACTCATAGATATCACCATGAAACTTCACCACTTCATCACTCGCATTAAGAAGACTCTACAGGTGAATAGAGTCACAACATGAACTCATAGATATCACCATGAAACTTCACCACTTCACTCACATTAAAAAGACAACAGGTGAATAGAGTCACAACATGAACTCATAGATATCACCATGAAACTTCACCACTTCACTCACATTAAGAAGACTGCAGGTGAATAGGGTCAACACATGAACTCATAGATATCACCATGAAACTTCACCACTTCATCACTCACATTAAGAAGACTCTACAGGTGAATAGGGTCACAACATTAACTCATAGATATCACCATGAAACTTCACCACTTCATCACTCACATTAAGGAGACTCTACAGGTGAATAGGGTCACAACATGAACTCACAGATATCACCATGAAACTTCACCACTTCACTCACATTAAGAAGACTCTACAGGTGAATAGAGTCACAACATGAACTCACAGATATCACCATGAAACTTCACCACTTCATCACTCACATTAAGAAGACTCTACAGGTGAATAGAGTCACAACATGAACTCATAGATATCACCATGAAACTTCACCACTTCACTCACATTAAGAAGACAACAGGTGAATAGAGTCACAACATGAACTCATAGATATCACGATGAAACTTCACCACTTCACTCACATTAAGAAGACTCTGCAGGTGAATAGGGTCAACACATGAACTCATAGATATCACCATGAAACTTCATCACTTCATCACTCACATTAAGAAGACTCTACAGGTGAATAGAGTCACAATATGAACTCATAGATATCACCATGAAACTTCACCACTTCATCACTCACATTAAGAAGACTACAGGTGAATAGGGTCACAACATGAACTCACAGATATCACCATGAAACTTCACCACTTCATCACTCACATTAAGAAGACTCTACAGGTGAATAGGGTCAACACATGAACTCACAGATATCACCATGAAACTTCACCACTTCATCACTCACATTAAGAGGAGTATTTATTGTATTATAAGTTTACTGACATTTGTTTAAATATGCAAATGAGGCATTATGTAACGGTAACTTTGGTGAATTTAGTAGAAATCTACAGACGTAAATAAACAAAGTTATAAATAAAGTGTAGAAGAAGACGAGTGATGGAGGATGTTTGTGTTTCTTTGTTAACGGATCTCTGACTGTAACAAAGTAGACTTTGAAGGACTAGAGTCGAAATATTCATCACTGAGTCAGTTTTCATCATTTAAATGAATCTGATGATTCAGAGTTTCATCTGACCCGATTCTCCTGAACGAATTCATCTGAACCGATTCATCTGAACCGATTCATCAACAGCCATTCGTTTCACCTCCTCAGTTAATCAGCAGCTATTTAGCAACACAACCATCAGAATGGACGCTGTTCAGAAGGAGTCTTCATGATGGGACACAAAGAGGGGGGGGTGATGCCTTCAGGATCCCTCCTCCTTGATGGGACAACAATGTGATGACCCCTGACCTCCATGTTTCCCCACAGCTGTCACCTCTCACAAAGAGAACATCGGGTCATTGTTCGGTCCAAGACGGCTCTCACCATGACACCAGTCAAAGGGGAGGGGCCTAATGAGCTGAGGGGACACATCAAAGGTTTACAGCCCTCTGATGTTTCACTGATAGGAGGACAGAGACAATACTGGTCTCATAGTGTGTGTGAGGATATGTCTCTGTGAGGACAAGTCTCTGTTAGGACATGCCTCTGTGAGGACAGGTAGAGAACAGAGTACCTGAACAGGCAGTGAACAGAGTACCTGAACAGGCAGAGAACAGAGTACCTGAACAGGTAGAGAACAGAGTACCTGAACAGGTAGTGAACAGAGTACCTGAACAGGTAGTGAACAGAGTACCTGAACAGAGGTAGAGTACAGAGTACCTGAGCAGGTAGTGAACAGAATACCTGAGCAGGTAGAGAGCAGAGTACCTGAACAGAGGTAGAGTACAGAGTACCTGAGCAGGTAGTGTACAGAGTACTTGAGCAGGTAGAGAACGGAGTACCTGATCTTAAAGAGGCTGTATATCCCAGTAGAGATGTATTCTCTTCATGTCTCAATATCTTGATCCAGGTATTGATCATGTCCTCATAACCTTCTGGCTGTCAGTAGATCTGATGATCTGTTATCGGAGTTCTTCTTCTCTCTTATTGTTTGTGACGTTCTCCGTCTGCTTCAGTGATGAACTCCTGACAGATCGACTGTCAGTCAGACGCTGGCTGCTGCCATCATGGAGTGAAGTGTTTTCTCTTGTAAAGGTTTTTCCCAGCAGGCCTGCAGAGATCCAGGAGTGAGGGTCTTAATGAGCCGCAGGATGAAATGAAAAAGGACCACCGGGCCTGGACACTGTGCGCACTGTGACGCTCTGTCATGAGGGAGGAAGAACCAGGACATGATCAGCATCAACCGGCAGAGAATAAAATAACACACTACTTTATTTTACAGCAGAGGGTTTTCAGGGGTTTTGGGTGTTCAGGGAGTTCAGGAGGTTCAGGGTGTTTAGGGGGTGCTGGGGTTTCTGGGTGTTTAGTGTGTTCAGGGAGTCCTTTTATTTCTAACTGAGTATTTGTACACTGTGGAATTCCCCTGAACCCCTTAGACACCCGAAACACCCAGAACCCCCTGAACCCCTTCGACACCCAAACACCCAGAACCCCCTGAACCCCTTCGACACCCCAAACACCCTGAACCCCTTAGACACCCAGAACCCCCTGAACCCCTTACACACCCCAAACACTCAGAACCCCCTGAACCCCTTAGACACCCAAAACACCCTGAACACCCTGAACCCCTTAGACACCCCAAACACTCAGAACCCCCTGAACCCCTTAGACACCAAAACACCCTGAACCCCTTAGACACCCAAAACACCCTGAACCCCTTAGACACCCAGAACCCCCTGAACCCCTTAGACTCCCAAAACACCCAGAACCCCTTGAACCCCCTGAACCTTTTATGGTGTTGTCTAAACCTAACTAAGTAGTTTTGTTGTCTAAACCAAGGCAAGGCAAGTTTATTTGTATAGCACATTTCAACAACAAGGTAATTTTAAGTGCTTCACATAAAACCATTAAAAGCATCAAAACATAAGGCAAAAGTAAAGGAGATTGAAAAACAATTAAGAACATTCATTGAAACATTAAAAACAGTCATTAAAACAGAAAGCAGTGTAAGAAATAAAATACAGTAGTAAAATGCAGAAATGCATTAATATCCTTGTATGTGGTTCAATTAAAGGCAGCAAACAGAAAAGTCTTCAGTCTTGATGTAAAGGAGCTGAGGGTCTCAGCAGACCTGCAGCTTTCTGGGACTTTGTTCCAGATATGTGGAGCAGAACAACTGAACGCTGCTTCTCCATGTTTAGTTCTGACTCTGGGAACAGAAAGTAGACCGGTCCCAGACGACCTAAGGGGTCGGGATGGTTCATAAGGTAGCAGCAGATCAGAGATGTGTTTTGGCCCTAAACCATTCAGTGCTTTATAAACCAACAGCAGGATTTTAAAGTGTCTTTGCTGAACAGGAAGCCAGTGCAAAGACCTCAGAACTGGATTGATGTGATCCACCCTCCTGGTCTTAGTGAGGACTCGAGCTGCAGTGTTCTGACTGACTTGTTACAGAGACCTGTAAACACACCGTTACAGTAGTCCAGTCTGCTGAAGATGAATGCATGGACAAGTTTTACCTGTTGAGACATAAGTCCTCTAATCCTTGATATATTCTTCAGGTGATAGGAGGCTGATTTTGTAATTGTCTTGATATGGCTGTTCAGGTTGAGGTCTGAATCCATAACTACACCTATAGATTTCTGGCTTGTTTGTGGGTTTTAACATCAGTGATTGAAGCTGAGCGGTGATTTTCAATCGTTCGTCCTTGGTACCAAAAACAATCACTTCTGTTTTATCTTTGTTTAATTGAAGAAGATTCTGGCACATCCAGTTGTTGATTTGTTCAATGCATTACCCAGCCCTGTATGGGATTATAGTCCCCTGGTGACATAGTTATGTAGATTTGTGTGTCGTCTGCATAGTTATGATAACACACTTTGTTGTTTTCCATAATCTGAGCTCGTGGAAGCATGTAGATGTTGAACAGAAGAGGCCCCAGTATTGAACCTTGGGGAACACCACATGTCATTTTAGTCAGCTCTGATGTGTAATTAGCTACAGACACAAAGTATTCTCGGTCCTTCAAGTAGGATTCAAACCAGTTAAGTGCTGTGCCAGAGAGTCCCACCCAGATCTTAAGTCTTTCTAGGAGTATGTCATGGTCGACCGTGTCGAATGCAGCACTGAGATCTAGTAATACTAAGACTGAACTTCTGCCATTGTCTGTGTTTAAGTGAATGTCGTTGAAAACCTTAACAAGAGCAGTTTCAGTACTGTGGTGCTGTCGAAAGCCTGACTGGAAGACATCAAAGCAGTTATTTACGGCTAACTAAGTAGTTTGTTTGTCATCATTGACTCTCTCTAGATTAGATATATATTCTTTAACCATTGACTCTCTCTAGATTAGATATATTCTGTAACCATCGACTCCCACTAGATTAGATATATATTCTGTAACCATTGACATATGGTTACAGAATATAACCAGAATATGTATATTATATATATGTAACCATGTTACATATATTCTGTAACCATTGATTCCCACTAGATTAGATATATATTCTGTAACCATTGACTCACATTAGATTTGATACAGTGAGTGAAAAACCTTTTCATGTTGAAGCATTGCTCTTTTTATCTGAGCCCCACAATGATCTCACAGACTGATAGTGGAGATAAAGGGAAACAATGATCTCACAGACTGATAGTGGAGATAAAGGGAAACAATGATCTCACAGACTGATAGTGGAGATAAAGGGAAACAATGATCTCACAGACTGACAGTGGAGATAAAGGGAAACATTGATCTCACAGACTGATAGTGGAGATAAAGGGAAACATTGATCTCATAGACTGACAGTGGAGATAAAGGGAAACAATGATCTCACAGACTGACAGTGGAGATAAAGGGAAACAATGATCTCACAGACTGACAGTGGAGATAAAGGGAAACATTGATCTCACAGACTGATAGTGGAGATAAAGGGAAACAATGATCTCACAGACTGATAGTGGAGATAAAGGGAAACAATGATCTCACAGACTGATAGTGGAGATAAAGGGAAACAATGATCTCACAGACTGATAGTGGAGATAAAGGGATCATTGGCGGATCAGATTAGTGAGGATCGTCTGCAGAGGAGGAGGAAGATGATCAGACCTGATAAAATGATCCTGCAGCTTAATATTCACTCATGTAGAATATCAACACTTTATTCCTGCAGCTCCTCGTCTCTGTTGTCAGGTTTCTTTGCTTTCATTCGTTAAATCTGATTCATGCGTGTGAATGAAGCCGCTGTCCTAATGTTCCATGAATCTCTATTTCTGCATAAATCAGGCCTCGATGTGTCAGGCTGCTCTTACACCAACACGGTGACCTCTCCACCTCGTCAGCTGCTCCGGTAGAAACACAACCGGCCTCCAGATGCACAAACCCTTTTTCCTGCTGATCAGCGGCGACGCTCAGATTTCGCTGACAGCCGAATGAGCTCACAGAGGGAATCAAACAGCCGACATATGTTCCCTTTGAGGAGCTCCGTTGGATGAAATTAGCATCTGATGAATAATTGTTGTCAGAGAGGAAACAAATGTTGCTTTGAGGTTCTCCTCGTAATTACAGCTCCGTTATAAAACAGAGAGAAGAGCAGCGTTAGTCTCAAACCTAATTAGCGTCAAACTTTCTACTTCTCAACTAAAACTAGACAATAGTCAACTAAAACAAACGGAACTCCATTCATTTATTTTGACATTTTCACAATGTGTACTGTAGAAGCGCTGCACATGTTCTCACACAGGATTCATACGTTCTGTGAGGAAGTCAGTGCTCAACACTCTGTAGACGTTTGTCTCCACAGAGAAGCAGCTCAGCTTCAGTCCACATCTATGAAAAGTTACTCCTCATTCTTTCAAGCGTTTTCCTACAAAAGTCTAACAACAACATGTTGTTAGACTTTTATGCTTTGTTTCTGAGAAGACATTGATTACATTGATTACTGGTTATTCGTGTGTGAAGTAAGACCGACAATTAAAACTACAGAGAAATGTATTGAATATAAATACTTTGATTGGCTGGAAAATAAATATCTACGGTGCATAGTAGTTATTTTATGTATTTTTTTGTTTGCACATTCAAATACAATTATTTAAAGGGTCAGGGTTTTTAGGATCTGGAGACATCTAGTG
Source organism: Anarhichas minor (assembly GCF_050575085.1). NCBI lineage: Eukaryota > Metazoa > Chordata > Actinopteri > Perciformes > Anarhichadidae > Anarhichas > Anarhichas minor. The sequence continues at coordinate 57,133 of NW_027466571.1, read as the reverse complement.
GTGACGTGTCAGACTACAACCAACAGAAACTTCTCCCGTGTGTTTAAAGAAGAAGAACTACGTGAACGCCAACCTCCGGTTCTATAAAGTTCTTCAAAGCTTCATGTGTTGAAGCTGCATTCTCTCTAGTGTCCAGCAGGGGGCGACTCCTCTGGTTGTATAGAAGTCTATGAGAAAATGACTCTACTTCTCTCTTGATTTATTACCTCAGTAAACATTGTAAACATGAGTTTATGGTCTCAATCTCTAGTTTCAAGTCTTCTTCAATACAGCATGATGTTCATTTAGTACATTATGGTCCATTTAGAGTCACACAGACCATAAAGCAGGGGATGCTTTAGGGCGGGGCTACACGGTGATTGACAGGTCGACACCAGAGACGTATACGGCGGCCAAATCACAACGTCCCCCTAAACCCTCAGACCCTGAACCCTCAAGGACTTACTGACGTAACCTGTAATTAATATTTAATGACTTTTCCTAATTTAATGGGGACAACTGGGTAAACATAAACTCAACATGTTGAGATGTAAAGTGATATTTAAAGCCATTAAAACACCCAAAAAATACCTCTTTCCAACTTTAGGTCAATCAGTGAGATTTGATGGTGATCTGCATATTTCTCCATAGTAACAGGGATTCTGCATGTCTACGGGTTTGGGTGTCGGGGGGGATTGGGGGTGAAAATGAGCCCATCATAACAGGTGTTGGTCCATGTGAAGGCAACAGGAGGGTTAAATGTTGCCGAAATGAATGTTGACGTGTTCTTTATGTCAGGTAATGAGTTGGAATAAAGTTGAGTAAAGAGTTGAAACACAGAGGTGGGTGATCATTTATACTGTATGCTTTATAAACAGTCAAACCTGACGGGGTCATTTCTGAGCCCAGAGGACAGCAGGTGTGATTATGTGCTGCCATTAGAACAATTCAAATGATTCAAGAACAGCATCCTCACTGAACTCTGACATATACCGCTCTGTGATCAGTCAAACAGTCGACATATTATAAAGTCAAAATACCTAATTGTTTCATTGTATTTTCACTCAAAAACAGAAACAGGGTCTACTTTATGTAAACAAGGTCTACTGACCCTAAATGTGTGGTAACGTGTTGGACTGAAGTAAGACCGAAGGTGTGAAACAGAATTAATTGACTATTTATACTTTATGCTTTAAATAAGAGTCAAACCAGCCGGGCTCATTTCTGACCCAGAGGACAACAGGATGGCAGTCAGGAGGACATTAAGGGTTAATAAGTGAATAATCATATTTCTCTCTTCTTCACATCTACAGCTGTAAATGTGCCTCGTTAGTTAAAGTATAGCAGAGTGTAGAAATAAGAATCTATTAATCTATGAAGGTGTTTAGTAATTATTATATTTAGTTATTTAGAAAGAGCAGCGTCATGAATCTCTAACAATAATACAGGACAAATGAGCTCCTGATATATTTGTATATCTGTATTATATACAGTATATATGTATATATATATATACTGTATATAATACACAGAGGGAGAGACAGACAGAGTGGGGGAGGGGCTGGCAGAGCTCCTGATTAGAAGCAGTGAAGTAGAAAACTCATTAAAGACGTTTAAGCCTCTTAATCAAGTCAATAGTGAGAGTGAGTGAGAAGAGATCTGTTATCAGAGCTGCTGTAGAGCTGCTTTAAATAGAACAAGCAGCCGAGGATTACAGAGACACACAAGATGCTCGTCTTCTTCACTTTAACTCTTTAAGAGGAGGAGGAGAAGAAGAAGACGTTCTGCTGGAGAACCTTCAGACTCAGGTGTGTTCCTCTCTCTTCACATGGTTCTGCTGGAGAACCTTCAGACTCGGGTGTGTTCCTCTCTCTTCACACAGTTCTGCTGGAGAACCTTCAGACTCGGGTGTGTTCCTCTCTCTTCACACGGTTCTGATGGAGAACCTTCAGACTCGGATGTGTTCCTCTCTCTTCACACGGTTCTGCTGGAGAACCTTCAGACTCGGGTGTGTTCCTCTCTCTTCACACTGTTCTGCTGGAGAACCTTCAGACTCGGGTGTGTTCCTCTCTCTTCACACGGTTCTGCTGGAGAACCTTCAGACTCGGGTGTGTTCCTCTCTCTTCACACGGTTCTGCTGGAGAACCTTCAGACTCGGGTGTGTTCCTCTCTCTTCACACGGTTCTGCTGGAGAACCTTCAGACTCGGGTGTGTTCCTCTCTCTTCACACGGTTCTGCTGGAGAACCTTCAGACTCGGGTGTGTTCCTCTCTCTTCACACGGTTCTGCTGGAGAACCTTCAGACTCGGGTGTGTTCCTCTCTCTTCACACGGTTCTGCTGGAGAACCTTCAGACTCGGGTGTGATCCTCTCTCTTCACACGGTTCTGCTGGAGAACCTTCAGACTCGGGTGTGTTCCTCTCTCTTCACACGGTTCTGCTGGAGAACCTTCAGACTCGGGTGTGTTCCTCTCTCTTCACACGGTTCTGCTGGAGAACCTTCAGACTCAGGTGTGTTCCTCTCGCTTCACACGGTTCTGCTGGAGAACCTTCAGACAGTTTAAACTACTTCACTAAACCTCTTCATTCTGGTGTTTTCTCCGTGTTAGAGACACAACAGATCGTTGACGGACTGAAGAACCGGTGCAGGTAATTAACTCAGTGTATAGATGTTCTCTGAGGACACAAACACATACACACACACACTCTCACTCTCACACACAGCTGGTTCTTTAATTAATAGAGGGGAGATTTCATGGTTCTCCAACCATGTAGTTTGTCATCAGAAGCCGTTACAGATCGATAAATTCTTCACGGTGTCAGCAGCCGTTTGCAGGATGGATAAAGTTGAGAGGTGTGGAAGTTATTATAGTATTTACAGAGTATTTACAGAGTATTTATAGATGTATTTACAAAGTATTTACAGAGTATTTATAGATGTATTTACAGAGTATTTATATATGTATTTACAGAGTATTTACAGAGTATTTACAGAGTATCTATAGATGTATTTACAGAGTATTTATAGATGTATTTACAGAGTATCTATAGATGTATTTACAGAGTATTTATAGATGTATTTACAGAGTATTTACAGAGTATTTATAGATGTATTTACAGAGTATTTACAGAGTATTTACAGAGTATTTATATATGTATTAAGAAGGCAGGAGACACAATGACAGCTCAGAGATTCATGCAAGATGTTCACAATATTATACAAAATACAATCAAAATACAATCCCAACTCTCAGATTTATTCTGATTCATACATTTAAATAAGTGTAAACGTTTAGTCTGAGAGAAACTATTCAGCAGCAGTTCAAGTAGAACGAAGGAAAGAGTGCAAATATAACAAAATATAAACTACAACTAAATATAAACTATAAAGTTCAACAAGAAGATGAAAAAAAACACAAATACACACAAAGGCAGAAATATAAAGCGGTTAATGGTGATGATCATGAATTAAACAGACTAGAGTTGAACTCATATTCTGACTTTCTTAAAAACAGTAAATGCCACAAATTCTACTTCATTTTCCTGTTTGAAGTTTGAAGTTTTGTTTTTGTAAACACAAAATGCAGTTTTTAAATGAAGGTTTTTATTATTAAGGGGGAAAAAAAATCCAAACCTACATGGCCCTGTGTGAAAAAGTGATTGCCCCCCCCTGTTAAAACATAAATTAACTGTGGTTTATCACATCTTTGGAAAGCTGAGTTCAATTTCTCTTAAATAGGACCTGCCTGACAAAGTGAGGTAGACCAAAAGATCCTCAAAAGCTAGACATCATGCTGCGATCCAAAGAAATTCAGGAACAAATGAGAAACAAAGTAATTGAGATCTATCAGTCTGGAAAAGGTTACAAAGCCATTTCTAAAGCTTTGGGACTCCAGCGAACCACAGTGAGAGCCATTATCCACAAATGGCAAAAACATGGAACAGTGGTGAACCTTCCCAGGAGTGGCCGGCCGACCAAAATTACCCCAAGAGCGCAGCGACGACTCATCCAAGAGGTCACAAAAGACCCCAGAACAACATCCAAAGAACTGCAGGCCTCACTTGCCTCAATTAAGGTCAGTGTTCATGACTCCACCATAAGAAAGAGACTGGGCGAAAATGGCCTGCATGGCAGAGTTCCAAGACGAAAACCACTGCTGAGCAAAAAGAACATAAAGGCTCGTCTCAGTTTTGCCAGAAAACATCTTGATGATCCCCAAGACTTTTGGGAAAATACTCTGTGGACTGACGAGACAAAAGTTGAACTTTTTGGAAGGTGTATGTCCCATTACATCTGGCGTAAAAGTAACACGGCATTTCAGAAAAGGAACATCATACCAACAGTAAAATATGGTGGTGGTAGTGTGATGGTCTGGGGCTGTTTTGCTGCTTCAGGACCTGGAAGACTTGCTGTGGTAAATGGAACCATGAATTCTGCTGTCTACCAAAAAATCCTGAAGGAGAATGTCCGGCCATCTGTTCGTGACCTCAAGCTGAAGCGCACTTGGGTTCTGCAGCAGGACAATGATCCAAAACACACCAGCAAGTCCACCTCTGAATGGCTTAAGAAAAACAAAATGAAGACTTTGGAGTGGCCTAGTCCCGACCTGAATCCGATTGAGATGCTGTGGCATGACCTTAAAAAGGCGGTTCATGCTTGAAAACCCTCCAATGTGGCTGAATTACAACAATTCTGCAAAGATGAGTGGGCCAAAATTCCTCTACAGCGCTGTAAAAGACTCATTGCCAGTTATCGCAAATGCTTGATTGCAGTTGTTGCTGCTAAGGGTGGCCCAACCAGTTATTAGGTTTAGGGGGCAATCACTTTTTCACACAGGGCCATGTAGGTTTGGATTTTTTTTTCCCCTTAATAATAAAAACCTTCATTTAAAAACTGCATTTTGTGTTTATTTGTGTTATCTTTGTCTAATATTTAAATTTGTTTGATGATCTGAAACATTTAAGTGTGACAAACATGCAAAAAAATAAGAAATCAGGAAGGGGGCAAACACTTTTTCACACAACTGTATATCATATATATATATATATATATATCATATATATATATCATATGATATATATATATATCATATATATATATCATATGATATATATATATATATATGATATATATATCATATATATATATGTGATATATATATCATGTACCCTATTGTCTAATTAATAAATGATGAATCAGTGGTGTGACAGTCAAACAGAGCAGATTCGGCTGTGTTGTAGTAGAGTAACCTATTTATTCATCAGCTCTTCTTCTCCTCTGACGTGCATCATTTCATATTTAAATCATGAGAGACAGTCCAGCAGATAATCCACAAACACCTGAACGTCACATCTCAGACTCTTTGTGTTTTCTTTACTGTATCATCAGGTATTGTTGAAGAGGAAAGTATTTCCTCAAGTATTACGTCTGTTTTCGACGTATCACAAACATGTTTAATCAAAGTCCACATTGAGAGGACGGAGTCGCTGTTTGTGTCCTTAACTTAAAGTAACCGAGTTCTACTGCCTCCACATCACTGAGGAGTTTGAGTTAAAACATTATAAAGTAAATATACATACGTAGTACTGTTTCTATGAAACGTGTTTTAATACATCGAACAATACAAACATTGTATTCTTGTGACTTTAATTTGAGTCATTAGTATAACAGAAATATAAATGTATATATAATGTAATATATATATATATATATATATATATATATAATACGCAGTATGAAGAGGATTCATAAACATTAATACATGTTAATACATGTCAATACACATTAATACACGTTGATACACGTTAATATATGTCAATACACATTAATACACATTAATACATGTTAATACACATTAATACACATTTATACACGTTAATACATGTTAATAAACATTAATACACATTAATACACGTCAATACACATTAATACACGTTAATACATGTTAATACACATTAATACATGTTAATATACATTAATACATGTCAATACACATTAATACACGTTGATACACGTTAATACATGTTAATACACATTAATACATGTTAATATACATTAATACATGTCAATACACATTAATACACGTTGATACATGTTAATACATGTTAATACACATTAATACACATTAATACATGTTAATACATGTTAATACACATTAATACACGTTGATACACGTTAATACATGTTAATAAACATTAATACACATTAATACATGTTAATATACATTAATACACATTAATACACATTAATACACGTTGATACACGTTAATACATGTTAATACACATTAATACACATTAATACATGTTAATAAACATTAATACACATTAATACATGTTAATATACATTAATAGACGTTAATACACATTAATACATGTTGATACACGTTAATAAATGTTAATAAACATGTCTCCGTCCCTTATCGTGTCTCATACGAGGTGTCCTGTCTGTTAAGGTGTCTCATACGAGGTGTCTCCGTCCCTTAACGTGTCTCATACAAGGTGTCTCTGTCTCTTAAAGCGTCTCATACGAGGTGTCTCTGTCTCTTAAAGTGTCTCATACGAGGTGTCTCCGTCCCTTAACGTGTCTCATACGAGGTGTCTCATACGAGGTGTCCTGTCTCTTAAAGTGTCTCATACGAGGTGTCTGTCTCTTAAAACGCCTCATACGAGGTGTCCTGTCTCTTAAAGCGTCTCATACGAGGTGTCCTGTCTCTTAACGTGTCTCATACGAGGTGTCCTGACGTCTCTCTTTAGAAGCTGAGACAGGTTGGACGTGCACAGAGACGGAGACATTGAGGAGGAGACGTGTTGACAGTAAATAAATACCACTTGTCTGTCCTTGTTGCTCACTGAGGAATCAAACCGTGAACTCTGGTGACCTTTTTCCTCAGAGGAGACAATTCAGCGGGGAGCGTTTTAAAGATTTCAAAGTTTAATCGCCTCCATTTTGAAGTTTCTGTCTCTTAATTGACACCCTCGTCTCTGTTCAAACGCATCTCTCTCGTCCCCCAGAGACCCACATTAAACACTGTTTCAGCTGCAGCGTCTCTTTGACAGTTTCACCGGCAGCTAGTTTAAGAACAATAACCCGATGACTTCATCTCCAAACTTGAAAAGACAAACAGTTTCCCCGGTAACCGATGGAGATGACAAAGTGTCTGCCGTCTTATTGGGACGAATTCAAATGTTTTCTCTCTCTCGTGATCTCGCCTGATTTATCTCACATGATCTGAGGACTCGTCTCCACTGCCACCACACATTCATATCTCCGTCTGAGACACTTTTAGAACGTCTCACTTAACTTCCAGTGGACAGACGGTTACCTCTGCTCCCCTTAAGACAAGTGATGATCCTCTGCTCACATTTAGAGGACGACTAGAGACAATGAGAGACAAAGAGAGATAGTAAGAGACAGGGGCGGTTCGATCCCCGGCTCCGCTAGTCGCATGTCAATGTGTCCTTGAGCAAGACACTTAACCCCAAAAACATTGCTCCCGTAGCTGAGCCTACGTGTGATAGAAGAGTAAGACACTTTGGATAGACTGTAATGTAATGTCACAAGAGACGGCAAAAGACATCAAGAGACGTCAAGAGACGATAAGAGTCAAAGAGACAAAGAGAGACAATAACAGATGACAAGAGACGACAAGAGTCAGAGAGACAAAGAGAGACAATAAGAGACGACAAGCGACGACAAGAGTCAGAGATACAAAGAGAGACAATAACAGATGACAAGAGACGACAAGAGTCAGAGAGACAAAGAGAGACAATAAGAGACGACAAGCGACGACAAGAGTCAGAGATACAAAGAGAGACAATAAGAGACGATAAGAGACAGAGAGACAAAGAGAGACAATAAGAGTCAGAGAGACAAAGAGAGACAATAAGAGACGACGAGTCAAAGAAACAATAAGAGACGTCAAGAGACGACAAGAGTCAAAGAGACAAAGAGAGACAATAAGAGACGACAAGAGACGACAAGAGTCAAAGAGACAAAGAGAGACGACAAGAGACGACGAGTCAAAGAGACAATAAGAGACAAGAGTCAAAGAGAGACAATAAGAGACGACAAGAGACGACAAGAGTCAAAGAGACGACAAGAGACAATAAGAGACGACAAGAGACAACAAGAGTCAAAGAGACAAAGAGAGACAATAAGAGACGTCAAGAGACGACAAGAGTCAAAGAGACAAAGAGAGACAATAAGAGACGACAAGAGACGACAATAGTCGAAGAGACGACAAGAGACAATAACAGACGACAAGAGACAACAAGAGATGACAAGAGTTCGACACAGGTTCGATCCTGGCCCCTAACACGCTTCAGGTCCGTCACAGTTGACGTCCAAACCTCATCAAAGTGTGTCTACGTGTCCAATCCGAGCTGATTAAATGTGATGACAGAGGTCACTATGAGCAGCTGGTGGACTGAACCTCTCTGGACTCTGAGTCCTGCGTCCAGACCTCAGCTGATCCAGTTTCAGTGGTGTTTATGTGCTCTGCAGTAATTTGATCATTCAGAGACGTTTAATGTTAAACGTTAATTAAAGGTTAAAAATAACCTGGATTATTTAGTCTCTGAGGACTGTTTGTCCCCAGCTGTTGGTCTGGGACGTGGATTATCTATATCAGAGGATCTGGATCCTGCAGCTGACGACTGCGCTCCTTCAGAGTAACAGATAAGAACAAGACAGAATAAACTGGACTAAGACATGTTGGACTGAAGAACCGAACAGGTTTGATGTCTTCTTGCTCTGCATCTGTGGTTCAGGACGGCTTTAAAGACGAGTCCACGACCACCAGGACGCATTTGACTTCATGTCTTTTATTGTGTAAACTACGTCTCTATGCTGACTTCCTGTACAGCATCTGAACCTCCGGTTCTTTAACAATATAATCAAGAGTGTCATTTACTACTAACAGGCTAACACTACTAACAATGACAACAAAAACAAAACAGAGCCTGGTTCAGCTTACACCAAGTCAAAGCTCCATGTGTTGAAGCTGCATTCTCTCTAGTGTCCACCAGGGGGCGACTCCTCTGGTTGTATAGAAGTCTATGAGAAAATGACTCTACTTCTCTCTTGATTTATTACCTCAGTAAACATTGTAAACATGAGTTTATGGTCTCAATCTCTAGTTTCAAGTCTTCTTCAATACAGCATGATGTTCATTTAGTACATTATGGTCCATTTAGAGTCAAACAGACCATAAAGCAGGGGATGCTTTAGGGCGGGCCTACACAGTGATTGACAGGTCGACACCAGAGATGTATACGGCGTCTCTACGTCACTCCTCCTCAGTCCAGATATGGTCACTTCCTGTTCACTGGTTGCAACAGACAAAATGACGAACTCGAGGCTTCAAAACCTCACAAACCAACGAGAGACGTGATGACGACTACGTCCACTTCTTATAGTCTGTGTGAAAAACCCAAAGAGAATGAAGTGTCTTGATGTCTCTTTGAGCTCCATTAAAACTCATCATCATCATCATAATCGTCATCACTTTATTCTGACTCAGTCACACAGATACTCACTAGAGCAGGAAATGTGGATTCATCCACCGCTGAAAATAGTTCCAACAAAGATTTGAATAAAAACTACCTGAATCACTGAAGAACCTGTTTGTGTTTTTACGTCTCCTCCCAGTCCTCCAGTCCCCCCCCCCCCCTCCTCTAGTCCTCCAGTCCCCCCCCCCCTCTAGTCCTCCCGCCCTCACCTCCCCAGTCCTACAGTCCCCCTCCCCCTCTAGTCCTCCCACCCTCACCTCCCCAGTCCTACAGTCCCCCTCCCCCTCTAGTCCTCCCGCCCTCACCCCCCCAGTCCTCCAGCCCCCCCCCCCCCCCCCCCAGCTAGTCCTCCCCCCCTCCGCCCTCACCCCCCCCCCCCCCCCCCCCCCCGTCCTCCAGTCCCCCCCCCCCCCTCCAGTCCTCTAGTCCTGACCTGGCCTGGACAAGCGTCCAACAGAAGTGGCCTCTGACAGGAGCAGATGGCCCCCCCCCACCCTCACCAGGTCCCAAGTCATAGTTTGCCTTCAACATAATTAATGAGCTCCAGAGACAGCTGGTTACCCCGAGACTGTATATTATAGGATAATAAAATATATAATGTAATGTAATATAATTCATTTTATAATATAATATATATAAAGATAAAGTCCAGAGAAACCTGGTTCCGGTTGTTTTGGTGTAAACTGATCTTTAAATTGTTTTATTCACTCTGATATTTTATTCTGATGAGTTTACGTGTGTGTGTATGTGTGTGTGTGTGTGAGGAAACATTACATACGTAAACGTTTCTTTTCTCGTCTCCATCACGTCACAGAAGACGACTCCTTCACAGATTATTTCATTATTTATTTTCAGCTCTACAAACTTAATTTAACAGGTTTTATTATTCATGTGTTTATGAAAACATTGTGATCTTTATGATTCTTCTTCTTCTGTTTATTCACATCCTGTCACTTTTATGAAAGGTACATTTCTGAGGTAAATATTGTTCTTTTATGTGACGGCTGCTTGTTTTACACATTAATATTATATTATGTTATTATATTACCTCTTATATTAATAATGTTTCTAAAATATAAGCAGCCTGTGAATTATTATTATGAGCACTTTGATATCTAAACTAGTTTCATTTATTTTTAGCAGCTGTTTACATGTTGATGCATCAATAATAATAATAATAAAGTCATCTATAATACTATTATATAATACATAATGAACACTTTAACAGTCTAAGATACTTTAAATAGCAAATCTTCTCCAGACAACATAGTTTTATTAATGTGTTCCAGAATAAAATAGGAATAAAATAAGTGTGATTTAAAGAGTTGTAATTCCTCATAACAGACGTGTTAACCAGCTGCCCCCTAGTGGCCCATCTGAGGAGGTCCTCACAGTAAACAGTACTTATAGAAATATCCATTTTATTTTGTCATATGAACAGTCAACAACCCAAATATATATTATATTGTATTTGATTTATATATATATATTTATTTATGTTAGATGTTGGATGCTGGATGTTGGATGTTGGATATTAGATGTCAGATGTTGAATGTCAGATGTTGGATGCTGGATGTTAGATGTTGGATGTTAGATGTTGGATGTTGGATATTAGATGTTAGATGTTGGATGTTAGATGTTAGATGTTGGATATTAGATGTTGGATGTTGGATGTTAGATGTTAGATGTTGGATGTCAGATGTTAGATGTTAGATGTTGGATATTAGATGTTGGATGTTGGATGTTAGATGTTAGATGTTGGATATTAGATGTTGGATGTTGGATGTTAGATGTTAGATGTTGGATGTCAGATGTTAGATGTTGGATGTTAGATGTTAGATGTTGGATGTTGGATATTAGATGTTGGATGTTGGATGTTGGATGTTGGATATTAGATGTTAGATGTTGGATGTTATATGTTGGATGCTGCATGTTAGATGTTGGATGTTAGATGTTGGATATTAGATGTTAGATGTTGAATGTCAGATGTTGGATATTAGATGTTGGATGTTGGATTTTAGATGTTGGATGCTGGATGTTGGATGTTTGATGCTGGATGTTAGATGTTGGATGCTGGATGTTGGATTTTAGATGTTGGATGTTGGATGCTGGATGTTGGATGTTAGATATTAGATGTTAGATGTTGGATGTTAGATGTTGGATGCTGGATGTTGGATGTTAGTTGTTGGATGCTGGATGTTGGATGCTGGAAGTTGGATGCTGGATGTTAGATGCTGGATGCTGGATGTTAGATGTTGGATGTTGGATGCTGGATGTTGGATGTTAGATATTAGATGTTAGATGTTGGATGTTAGATTTTAGATGTTGGATGTTGGATGTTAGATGCTGGATGCTGGATGTTAGATGTTGGATGCTGGATGTTGGATGTTAGATTTTAGATGTTAGTTGTTAGATGTTAGGTGTTGGATGCTGGATGTTGGATTTTAGATGTTAGATGTTGGATGTTAGATTTTAGATGTTAGTTGTTAGATGTTGGATGTTGGATATTAGATGTTAGATGTTGGATGTTGGATGCTGGATGTTAGATATTAGATGTTAGATGTTGGATGTTGGATGCTGGATGTTGGATGTTGGATGCTGGATGTTGGATGTTAGATGCTGGATATTAGATGTTAGATGTTAGTTGTTAGTTGTTAGATGTTGGATGTTGGATGTTAGATATTATATGTTGGATGCTGGATGTTGGATGTTGGATGCTGGATGTTGGATGCTGGATGTTGGATGCTGGATGTTGGATGCTGGATGTTGGATGCTGGATGTTGGATATTAGATGTTAGATGTTAGTTGTTGGATGTTAGATATTAGATGTTGGATGTTAGATGTTGGATGCTGGATGTTGGATGTTAGATATTAGATGTTAGTTGTTGCATGTTGGATGTTAGATATTAGATGTTAGTTGTTGCATGTTGGATGTTGGATGTTAGATGTCAGATGTTGGATGTTAGATATTAGATGTTAGATGTTGGATGTTAGATATTAGATGTTGGATGCTGGATGTTAGATATTAGATGTTAGATGTTGGATGCTGGATGTTGGATGCTGGATGTTGGATGTTAGATGTTGGATGCTGGATGTTAGATGTTCGATGCTGGATGTTGGATGTTAGATATTAGATGTTGGATGTTGGATGCTGGATGTTAGATGTTGGATGTTAGATGTTGGATATTAAATGTTAGATGTTGAATGTCAGATGTTGGATATTAGATGTTGGATGTTAGATTTTAGATGTTGGATGTTAGATAGTATATGTTAGATGTTAGATGTTAGATTTTAGATGTTGGATGTTAGATGTTGGATGCTGGATGTTAGATGCTGGATGTTGGATGTTAGATATTAGATGTTAGTTCTTAGATGTTGGATATTAGATATTAGATGTTAGATGTTGGATGTTAGATATCAGATGTTAGATGTTGGATGCTGGATGTTGGATTTTAGATGTTAGATTTTAGATGTTGGATGTTGGATGTTAGATGTTGGATGTTAGATGTTAGATATTAGATGTTGGATGTTAGATATTAGATGTTGGATGCTGGATGTTAGATGTTGGATGTTAGATATTAGATGTTGGATGCTGGATGTTAGATGTTGGATGCTGGATGTTGGATGCTGGATGTTGGATGCTGGATGTTAGATATTAGATGTTGGATGTTGGATGCTGGATGTTGGCTGTTGGATGCTGGATGCTGGATGTTAAATGCTGGATGCTGGATGTTGGATATTAGATGTTAGATGTTAGATATTAGATGTTGGATGTTGGATGCTGGATGTTGGCTGTTGGATGCTGGATGCTGGATGTTAGATGCTGGATGCTGGATGTTGGATATTAGATGTTGGATGCTGGATGTTGGATGTTAGATATTAGATGTTGGATGCTGGATGTTGGATGTTAGATGTTGGATACTGGATGTTGGATGTTAGATGTTGGATGCTGGATGTTGGATGTTAGATGTTAGTTGTTGGATGTTGGATATTAGATGTTAGATGTTGGATGTTAGATATTAGATGTTTGATGCTGGATGTTGGATTTTAGATGTTGGATGTTGGATGTTAGATGTCAGATGTTGGATGTTAGATATTAGATGTTAGATGTTGGATGTTAGATATTAGATGTTAGATGTTGGATGCTGGATGTTAGATATTAGATGTTAGATGTTGGATGTTGGATGCTGGATGTTCGATGCTGGATGTTAGATATTAGATGTTGGATGTTGGATGCTGGATGTTAGATGTTGGATGTTAGATGTTGGATATTAAATGTTAGATGTTGAATGTCAGATGTTGGATATTAGATGTTGGATGTTAGATTTTAGATGTTGGATGTTAGATAGTATATGTTAGATGTTAGATTTTAGATGTTGGATGTTAGATGTTGGATGTTAGATATTAGATGTTAGTTGTTGCATGTTGGATGTTGGATGTTAGATGTCAGATGTTGGATGTTAGATATTAGATGTTAGATGTTGGATGTTGGATGTTAGATATTAGATGTTGGATGCTGGATGTTAGATATTAGATGTTGGATGCTGGATGTTGGATGCTGGATGTTGGATGTTAGATGTTGGATGCTGGATGTTAGATGTTCGATGCTGGATGTTGGATGTTAGATATTAGATGTTGGATGTTGGATGCTGGATGTTAGATGTTGGATGTTAGATGTTGGATATTAAATGTTAGATGTTGAATGTCAGATGTTGGATATTAGATGTTGGATGTTAGATTTTAGATGTTGGATGTTAGATAGTATATGTTAGATGTTAGATGTTAGATGTTAGATTTTAGATGTTGGATGTTAGATGTTGGATGCTGGATGTTAGATGCTGGATGTTGGATGTTAGATATTAGATGTTAGTTCTTAGATGTTGGATATTAGATATTAGATGTTAGATGTTGGATGTTAGATATTAGATGTTAGATGTTGGATGCTGGATGTTGGATTTCAGATGTTAGATTTTAGATGTTGGATGTTGGATGTTAGATGTTGGATGTTAGATGTTAGAAATTAGATGTTGGATGTTAGATATTAGATGTTGGATGCTGGATGTTAGATGTTGGATGTTGGATGTTAGATATTAGATGTTGGATGCTGGATGTTAGATGTTGGATGCTGGATGTTGGATGCTGGATGTTAGATATTAGATGTTGGATGTTGGATGCTGGATGTTGGCTGTTGGATGCTGGATGCTGGATGTTAAATGCTGGATGCTGGATGTTGGATATTAGATGTTAGATGTTAGATATTAGATGTTGGATGTTGGATGCTGGATGTTGGCTGTTGGATGCTGGATGCTGGATGTTAGATGCTGGATGCTGGATGTTGGATGCTGGATGTTGGATGTTAGATATTAGATGTTGGATGCTGGATGTTGGATGTTAGATGTTGGATGTTGGATGTTGGATGTTAGATGTTGGATGCTGGATGTTGGATGTTAGATGTTAGTTGTTGGATGTTGGATATTAGATGTTAGATGTTGGATGTTAGATATTAGATGTTTGATGCTGGATGTTGGATTTTAGATGTTGGATGTTGGATGTTAGATGTCAGATGTTGGATGTTAGATATTAGATGTTAGATGTTGGATGTTAGATATTAGATGTTGGATGTTAGATATTAGATGTTAGATGTTGGATGTTGGATGCTGGATGTTCGATGCTGGATGTTAGATATTAGATGTTGGATGTTGGATGCTGGATGTTAGATGTTGGATGTTAGATGTTAGATATTAAATGTTAGATGTTGAATGTCAGATGTTGGATATTAGATGTTGGATGTTAGATTTTAGATGTTGGATGTTAGATAGTATATGTTAGATGTTAGATGTTAGATTTTAGATGTTGGATGTTAGATGTTAGATGTTGGATGTTGGATGTTAGATATTAGATGTTGGATGCTGGATGTTGGATGCTGGATGTTGGATGTTAGATATTAGATGTTGGATGTTAGATGTTGGATGCTGGATGTTGGATGCTGGATGTTGGATGTTAGATGTTGGATGTTAGATATTAGATGTTAGATGTTGGATGTTGGATATTAGATGTTAGATGTTGGATGTTAGATGTTGGATGTTAGATATTAGATGTTGGATGCTGGATGTTGGATGCTGGATGTTGGATGTTAGATATTAGATGTTGGATGTTAGATGTTGGATGCTGGATGTTAGATGCTGGATGTTGGATGCTGGATGTTGGATGCTGGATGTTAGATGTTGGATGTTAGATATTAGATGTTAGATGTTGGATATTAGATGTTAGATGTTGGATGTTGGATGTTAGATGTTGGATATTAGATATTAGATGTTGGATGTTGGATGTTAGATATTAGATGTTAGATATTAGATATTAGTTGTTAGATGTTGGATGTTAGATCTAACAAGAGGAATAAGAGGAAGAGATGAGGTAGAGATGAGGAAGAGATGAGGTTAAATAAAGAACTTGATAGTTGTTGTGTGGAGGTGGGGTCACGGCCCAATGAACAAAAGGTCTGCAGGCTTCATGGATTTCAGCTCTCTGACGATCTGACACCACAGCGTCTGACTGGGGGGGTCATGCAGAGTAAACTCATTCTGTCCACACTGGACTCTAAATGAGCTCCGTGGTCAGCTGATGAGAGACGTCTGACAGTCTGTCAGGTTTCTATGAACCAGGAGCTGCTCATAAATACAGACATGCAGCCTCTGCTCACACTAAAGGCTTCAAACTGGACCCTTCAGAGAGACTTTCATGGGTAGAATAGAAGAAGAGAACAAAATAGAGCTGATGGATAAACACAGGAGACATGAGCACTATGGAAATACACATAAAACATCCAGTAAGAGTTTAAAGTTACACGTTTACACACAAACAAAATGTCAGAATGTGTATTTACGTTTATAATGTGATTAATAATCTCACACGTGAGGAGGGAAAGATAAAAATGTGTTTATAGTGAAAATCAATCAACTAAAGGCACCTAGAGTGGCAATGCGCTTTAAAGAACTACTTTCCCCAGAAGCCTCCTCACTCTGCGCATGCGTAGTTGCATCATAACGACGTGAACCGCTGTGTTTTCAGCAGCAACCGTGTCTGGAATTAATAAAGTCGTTTTTAAAGGTAAGAAATGTTTTAAAATGAATCACGGAGGTCCTTTAAATGAATTCATGGAATACCAAGACACATATATAATTATATGTAATCATTATCACGTGATAAGAGCGAGCTAGTTAGCCTTGTTTAGTGAGCTAGCTAACGTAGCTAACGTACGCCAGACTGCGTTTAAATTCTGCATCTTTCTTCGCTCACTAGCGGAAGTGACGTTAACTAGTCCTTCAGACGTTTAGCTGAAAACACTAAAGAATCATTTAAATGTTTAACTTCAGTTCGGCGCACATTCATCACAGCAGGCAGCACGTGTTTCAGTGAAATGTTTATAGAAGCAGCTCCTCTTATTGCTCCGATAGTTTAAACAGTGAAGATTAGAAGTTTAGATCATATTAAAATTAAATGCTCTTAGTTTGTCACTTGTATGCCGATACAAATATAGTTATGTGCTTTATAAAATATATTTAATTCAATTTAATTGAATACACTAGAAGACCCAAAAAGTCTTGAATCTGGTCTTTTTCACCACGAGGATATTAGATTAAATCTACTGGATTTTGAAGGAGTTTGGTGTAACTTTTTATCTCCCACAACTACATTAATATTTATCATAATGTAAGTGTGGGACATATGTCCTGTTTGATGAAGACCTTTTCATTTACAGATTGAGACATGTTCACTCTACTGGATGAGACAGCAGCAGATGTTCCAGTCAGAGACTTCACCGTGAACCTCACAGCAGGTCTCCATGTTGTCTCCATGTTATCTCTATGTTGTCTCCATCTGTCTCCATGTTGTCTCTATGTGTCTCCATATTGTCTCTGTGTCTCCATTAGGGCTGCAACAACGAATCGATAAAATCGATAAAAATCGATTATTAAAAGAGTTGGCAACGAATTTCATTATCGATTCGTTGTGTCGCGCGATTATTACGCCACTCAATAAGTCGCGGAGATGTTTGAGTATTAAAAAAAAAAAGTTGAGTCTCGCGGGGACTATTTGTGTTCATTCGCGCTGGACGCGCCGGAGGGGGGGCGGGGCTTATCGCCCTGAAAGCCGTTCAACTGTCCGCCATTAACCATGGAAAAAATAACCTCTATTTCTGCTTAGTACGTGTTGTGGAAGTCACAGATATCCCGGGAAACTAAACGCCGTCATGTCTGGTTCATAACATTGTCCAGAGGAGCTCTGTGGATTTTATCAAGGTTTATTCACTGTGTCTAGCAAGCCACACGTCGCTGTTTGCTACAGCTGTATCAACACAACATAAACTGATCTGGCTGTGATTTAACGGCAATAAACCGACAAAAAGGGACTCCGAAATAACTACGTAATGATGCCGATTTGTAGGCTACTTGTCTTCTCAATGGAGCTCAGATGGATCGGTGCTAGGCTATGCTAACATTGTAGCAGCTCCACCAACACTCAGAATAACGTCATGTAGACGTAAACACGGCAGCGTCTATTCATTGTTTGTACCATATGCTTTACACACACACATGTATACACATAGTTTGGTCTCTATTGATATGAGGTATCGTAGAGCTCTGGGTGAACACAGACGGCTACAGGATTTGTTTCTGATTCAACAACGGCAGGAAGTCACTGATGACAGGAGGAGCATCTCAACGCTGATAGGCTATCATGCCGGGGCGAAGTCATCCAAGGTGTGGGAGCATTTCACACTAAATAAATTGAAAAAGTGTTAATTGCAAGATATGCAAAAGCGACATGGCATGGCACGGGAGCACCACGGTGATGATTCAGCACCTAAAACGTAAACATGTTGGAGTCCTTGATGAGGAGGAAGTGAGGTCAACAGCAGGGTTAGTCACTACAGAATCCTACTTTTGTTCCGTGTTGAAGTGAGGAACGTAACGTCCCTCCAGTAGCTCTTCTGGTGCTGGTGTTTACTCGTTATCCAGCTTGACAAGCATGACAAGTTAGCGTTAGCTCGTTAATAACAGTAGTAAAGCAGGGGTGGTATAGTTTGCAAGACTAAAGACACTTTTTTATTCACTCACCTTTTTTGGCCCATTAATATCCGCTTCATCGATTAATCGAAAAAATAATAGCCAGATTAATCGATTATTAAAATAATCGTTAGTTGCAGCCCTAGTCTCCATGTTGTCTCCGTGTTGTCTCTGTGTTGTGTTGTCTCCATGTTGTCTCCGTGTTGTCTCTCTGAGAAAGATCACACATTCTTCTTCTCTATGCTCCTACAACCTTCTATGTTTGCTGTTTACGTCGTCTCATTGTGTGTTTTAAATAAAAATTTTTGCTTGAAGACTCATCGACGTTCCAAAATGCTCGAGCGAGACAGGACGTCTCTCGTGTGTCCAGAAAGGAGCTGGAGGACCGATTCCTGAAGCTCAACGAGGAGACACTGGTCCTCAAACAGCATGTTAACAAGCAGGAGGACAAGATCAGGAAGTGAGACACACACGCACACAGAGAGACACACAGAGACACACACACACACACACACCCTCGCTCCATAGCCTCAGAGGACAGACAGCTATTTTCACAGGTCGCATAATGAACTGAACTCAAAGACCTCCAGACAGGAACATCTTAACTTCTCTTTATAACACTCACCTCTGATCTTCCTCCTCTTCTTCTTCCTCCTCCACCTCAGACTGGGCACTAAGTTGATGAGGCTGGTGAAGGACCGTGGTCGTATGGAGCAGCTGGCGGTGGGAGGAGGAGTCTCCAGGCTTCGTGACGTGGAGATGGAGGAGATGATGGAGGAGCTCCAGGAGAAAGTCCGTGGCCTGCAGGCGGAGAACGAGGGGCTGAAGCGGCGCCTCCTTTTGGCCAAGCAGCAGCTCCTCACCTCCCAGAGCAGGAGGTCGTCTCCGTACGACCGCGTCCCGTCACGGGTCAACTCTGGGTTAAAGAAGCTGAGAGACGACTCCTCCTCTCCTCCTCGAGGGAGGCTCAAAGGTAGGTCTCAGGTAGAGGAGACCACCTGAATATCTGGAGGTGGATTTATTAAAGTCCTCTGATGTTTGTCTCCTTCAGGTACCCGTAGTTCAGAGGGAGGAGCCAGACCCCCGACGGGCCTCCTGCCTCGGTTTGGACACAGTCTTCTGGAGGAGGCCAGGGCCGAGGTCCGAAACCTGTGAGTCCTCCTAAACCACCAGGGTCTGTAACCGTGTCCTCCTAAACCACCAGGGTCTGTAACAGTGTCCTCCTAAACCACCAGGGTCTGTAACCGTGTCCTCCTAAACCACCAGGGTCTGTAACCGTGTCCTCCTAAACCACCAGGGTCTGTAACAGTGTCCTCCTAAACCACCAGGGTCTGTAACCGTGTCCTCCTAAACCACCAGGGTCTGTAACCGTGTCCTCCTAAACCACCAGAGCAGAACTCCAGCTGGTTTTAAAGTCACATTTATCCACTGAAAATCACATGGGATTACTGTTTAAAGTATTTACATTACAGTTACTAATCTCACTCCATATTTCCAGGACTTTGACGGAGTCTCTGTGTCAGTTTGAACTCCTTCAGAGGACACAGCACGTTAGCTCTGAGCAGCTGCTGTTGGCGTGCTCACGATATTTTGTACGTTTACGTTGTCCATATCTGTAGTAAGTTAAGTCACTAAAGGTAACCGTCTCTCTCTCTCTCTCTGTGAACCAGAGAGAACGTGATGGAGCTCCAGAGGAGCCACATGGAGGAGGTGGAGGGAGCGTCGGAGCTGCTGAGGGAGGAGCTGAGGAGGAAGGAGGCAGAGTTTGAGGAGAGACTCCTGCAGGTCCGAGAGCAGCAGAGCTCCAGACTGAGGTACCGAGTTGTTCTGGGAAGTACCTGATCCTTTAACATCAAGAACCAGAAAAACACCAAAACAATCTCCAAAACTACTCAGTTTATTTCAACTAGAAGCTGTAAAAACTCTCATTATCATCGTCATCATGACGAGTTATTCTGCACTAAAGACATGTTCTAGTTCTCTCTACTTCTAGTCATGATGGTTCTGTTTCCATAGAGGAGCAGGACTTTTATTTTGAAGAGGAAATCAAGACCAAAGAGACAGGAGATAAAAAACACTCTGAAAGAGTTAACGAATAAAACGTTGGTGTACGATGATTAAATAGTTTTGTGAGAAATAAAAGTCTCCATTGTTCGTGTTCACCTACAACTATTACTAACTTATTAACTATTCATAACTAAACAAACACACTTGTGTTATACTCTGTGAGGTGTTTTACTGAATCAGTTCAACCACAAGAACTATTGATTATGTTTGTTTGGACCTTTCTTTCTAGAGAGGAATCGATGTATTTATGATTTATTTATGTAGGAAGATACAAGAATTCATAATAAACAGACTGACGCCTCTCTGACGCCTCACTGACGCCTCACTGACGCCTCACTGACGCCTCTCTGACGCCTCTCTGACGCCTCTCAGACGCCTCACTGACGCCTCTCTGACGCCTCACTGACGCCTCTCTGACGCCTCTCTGACGCCTCACTGACGCCTCACTGACGCCTCTCAGACGCCTCACTGACGCCTCTCTGACGCCTCACTGACGCCTCACTGACGCCTCACTGACGCCTCACTGACGCCTCTCTGACGCCTCTCTGACGCCTCTCTGACGCCTCTCTGACGCCTCACTGACGCCTCTCAGACGCCTCACTGACGCCTCTCTGACGCCTCTCTGACGCCTCACTGACGCCTCTCTGACGCCTCACTGACGCCTCTCAGACGCCTCACTGACGCCTCTCAGACGCCTCACTGACGCCTCACTGACGCCTCTCAGACGCCTCACTGACGCCTCACTGACGCCTCACTGACGCCTCTCAGACGCCTCACTGACGCCTCACTGACGCCTCTCAGACGCCTCACTGACGCCTCTCTGACGCCTCTCTGACGCCTCACTGACGCCTCTCAGACGCCTCACTGACGCCTCTCTGACGCCTCTCTGACGCCTCACTGACGCCTCTCAGACGCCTCACTGACGCCTCTCTGACGCCTCTCTGACGCCTCACTGACGCCTCTCAGACGCCTCACTGACGCCTCACTGACGCCTCTCAGACGCCTCTCAGACGCCTCTCTGACGCCTCTCTGACGCCTCACTGACGCCTCCCAGACGCCTCACTGACGCCTCTCTGACGCCTCTCTGACGCCTCACTGACGCCTCTCTGACGCCTCACTGACGCCTCTCAGACGCCTCTCAGACGCCTCACTGACGCCTCACTGACGCCTCTCAGACGCCTCACTGACGCCTCACTGACGCCTCTCAGACGCCTCACTGACGCCTCTCAGACGCCTCTCAGACGCCTCACTGACGCCTCACTGACGCCTCTCAGACGCCTCACTGACGCCTCACTGACGCCTCTCAGACGCCTCACTGACGCCTCACTGACGCCTCTCAGACGCCTCACTGACGCCTCACTGACGCCTCTCAGACGCCTCACTGACGCCTCACTGACGCCTCTCTGACGCCTCACTGACGCCTCTCTGACGCCTCACTGACGCCTCTCTGACGCCTCACTGACGCCTCACTGACGCCTCTCAGACGCCTCACTGACGCCTCACTGACGCCTCTCTGACGCCTCACTGACGCCTCTCAGACGCCTCACTGACGCCTCACTGACGCCTCTCTGACGCCTCACTGACGCCTCTCTGACGCCTCTCTGACGCCTCACTGACGCCTCTCTGACGCCTCACTGACGCCTCTCTGACGCCTCACTGACGCCTCTCTGACGCCTCACTGACGCCTCACTGACGCCTCTCAGACGCCTCACTGACGCCTCACTGACGCCTCTCTGACGCCTCACTGACGCCTCTCAGACGCCTCACTGACGCCTCACTGACGCCTCTCTGACGCCTCACTGACGCCTCTCTGACGCCTCACTGACGCCTCTCTGACGCCTCTCTGACGCCTCACTGACGCCTCTCTGACGCCTCTCTGACGCCTCACTGACGCCTCACTGACGCCTCTCTGACGCCTCACTGACGCCTCACTGACGCCTCTCTGACGCCTCACTGACGCCTCTCTGACGCCTCTCTGACGCCTCTCTGACGCCTCACTGACGCCTCTCAGACGCCTCTCAGACGCCTCACTGACGCCTCACTGACGCCTCTCAGACGCCTCACTGACGCCTCACTGACGCCTCTCAGACGCCTCTCAGACGCCTCACTGACGCCTCACTGACGCCTCACTGACGCCTCACTGACGCCTCTCAGACGCCTCACTGACGCCTCTCTGACGCCTCACTGACGCCTCTCAGACGCCTCTCAGACGCCTCACTGACGCCTCACTGACGCCTCACTGACGCCTCACTGACGCCTCACTGACGCCTCACTGACGCCTCTCAGACGCCTCACTGACGCCTCACTGACGCCTCACTGACGCCTCACTGACGCCTCACTGACGCCTCTCAGACGCCTCACTGACGCCTCACTGACGCCTCACTGACGCCTCACTGACGCCTCTCAGACGCCTCACTGACGCCTCACTGACGCCTCTCAGACGCCTCTCAGACGCCTCACTGACGCCTCACTGACGCCTCACTGACGCCTCTCTGACGCCTCTCTGACGCCTCTCTGACGCCTCACTGACGCCTCTCTGACGCCTCTCTGACGCCTCTCTGACGCCTCACTGACGCCTCTCAGACGCCTCTCAGACGCCTCACTGACGCCTCTCTGACGCCTCACTGACGCCTCTCTGACGCCTCACTGACGCCTCACTGACGCCTCACTGACGCCTCACTGACGCCTCTCAGACGCCTCACTGACGCCTCACTGACGCCTCTCAGACGCCTCTCAGACGCCTCACTGACGCCTCACTGACGCCTCACTGACGCCTCTCTGACGCCTCTCTGACGCCTCACTGACGCCTCACTGACGCCTCTCAGACGCCTCACTGACGCCTCACTGACGCCTCTCAGACGCCTCTCAGACGCCTCTCAGACGCCTCACTGACGCCTCACTGACGCCTCTCTGACGCCTCACTGACGCCTCACTGACGCCTCACTGACGCCTCACTGACGCCTCTCAGACGCCTCTCAGACGCCTCTCAGACGCCTCACTGACGCCTCACTGACGCCTCACTGACGCCTCTCTGACGCCTCTCTGACGCCTCACTGACGCCTCACTGACGCCTCTCAGACGCCTCACTGACGCCTCACTGACGCCTCTCAGACGCCTCTCAGACGCCTCTCAGACGCCTCACTGACGCCTCACTGACGCCTCTCTGACGCCTCACTGACGCCTCACTGACGCCTCACTGACGCCTCACTGACGCCTCTCTGACGCCTCTCTGACGCCTCACTGACGCCTCTCAGACGCCTCTCTGACGCCTCACTGACGCCTCACTGACGCCTCACTGACGCCTCTCAGACGCCTCTCTGACGCCTCACTGACGCCTCACTGACGCCTCACTGACGCCTCTCTGACGCCTCTCTGACGCCTCTCTGACGCCTCACTGACGCCTCTCAGACGCCTCTCAGACGCCTCACTGACGCCTCACTGACGCCTCACTGACGCCTCACTGACGCCTCTCAGACGCCTCACTGACGCCTCACTGACGCCTCTCAGACGCCTCTCAGACGCCTCACTGAAGCCTCACTGACGCCTCTCAGACGCCTCTCAGACGCCTCACTGACGCCTCTCAGACGCCTCTCTGACGCCTCTCTGACGCCTCACTGACGCCTCTCTGACGCCTCTCTGACGCCTCACTGACGCCTCTCAGACGCCTCTCAGACGCCTCTCTGACGCCTCACTGACGCCTCTCTGACGCCTCACTGACGCCTCTCTGACGCCTCTCTGACGCCTCTCTGACGCCTCACTGACGCCTCACTGACGCCTCTCTGACGCCTCACTGACGCCTCTCTGACGCCTCTCTGACGCCTCTCTGACGCCTCACTGACGCCTCTCTGACGCCTCTCTGACGCCTCACTGACGCCTCTCTGACGCCTCACTGACGCCTCTCTGACGCCTCACTGACGCCTCTCAGACGCCTCTCAGACGCCTCTCAGACGCCTCACTGACGCCTCACTGACGCCTCACTGACGCCTCACTGACGCCTCACTGACGCCTCTCTGACGCCTCACTGACGCCTCTCTGACGCCTCACTGACGCCTCTCAGACGCCTCTCAGACGCCTCTCAGACGCCTCTCTGACGCCTCTCTGACGCCTCACTGACGCCTCACTGACGCCTCACTGACGCCTCACTGACGCCTCTCTGACGCCTCACTGACGCCTCTCTGACGCCTCACTGACGCCTCACTGACGCCTCACTGACGCCTCACTGACGCCTCTCTGACGCCTCACTGACGCCTCTCAGACGCCTCACTGACGCCTCACTGACGCCTCACTGACGCCTCACTGACGCCTCTCTGACGCCTCACTGACGCCTCTCTGACGCCTCACTGACGCCTCTCAGACGCCTCTCTGACGCCTCTCTGACGCCTCACTGACGCCTCTCTGACGCCTCACTGACGCCTCTCTGACGCCTCTCTGACGCCTCTCTGACGCCTCTCTGACGCCTCTCTGACGCCTCTCTGACGCCTCACTGACGCCTCTCTGACGCCTCTCTGACGCCTCTCTGACGCCTCTCTGACGCCTCACTGACGCCTCTCTGACGCCTCACTGACGCCTCTCTGACGCCTCACTGACGCCTCTCTGACGCCTCTCTGACGCCTCACTGACGCCTCTCTGACGCCTCACTGACGCCTCTCTGACGCCTCACTGACGCCTCTCTGACGCCTCACTGACGCCTCACTGACGCCTCTCAGACGCCTCACTGACGCCTCACTGACGCCTCTCTGACGCCTCACTGACGCCTCTCTGACGCCTCTCTGACGCCTCTCTGACGCCTCTCTGACGCCTCTCTGACGCCTCACTGACGCCTCACTGACGCCTCACTGACGCCTCACTGACGCCTCACTGACGCCTCACTGACGCCTCACTGACGCCTCTCTGACGCCTCTCTGACGCCTCTCTGACGCCTCACTGACGCCTCACTGACGCCTCACTGACGCCTCTCTGACGCCTCACTGACGCCTCACTGACGCCTCACTGACGCCTCACTGACGCCTCTCTGACGCCTCTCTGACGCCTCACTGACGCCTCTCTGACGCCTCACTGACGCCTCTCTGACGCCTCACTGACGCCTCTCTGACGCCTCACTGACGCCTCACTGACGCCTCACTGACGCCTCACTGACGCCTCTCTGACGCCTCACTGACGCCTCACTGACGCCTCACTGACGCCTCACTGACGCCTCACTGACGCCTCACTGACGCCTCACTGACGCCTCACTGACGCCTCACTGACGCCTCACTGACGCCTCACTGACGCCTCTCTGACGCCTCTCTGACGCCTCTCTGACGCCTCACTGACGCCTCACTGACGCCTCACTGACGCCTCACTGACGCCTCTCTGACGCCTCTCTGACGCCTCTCTGACGCCTCTCTGACGCCTCTCTGACGCCTCACTGACGCCTCACTGACGCCTCACTGACGCCTCTCTGACGCCTCTCTGACGCCTCTCAGACGCCTCTCTGACGCCTCACTGACGCCTCTCTGACGCCTCACTGACGCCTCACTGACGCCTCACTGACGCCTCTCTGACGCCTCACTGACGCCTCACTGACGCCTCACTGACGCCTCTCTGACGCCTCACTGACGCCTCACTGACGCCTCACTGACGCCTCTCTGACGCCTCACTGACGCCTCTCTGACGCCTCTCTGACGCCTCTCTGACGCCTCTCTGACGCCTCTCTGACGCCTCACTGACGCCTCACTGACGCCTCACTGACGCCTCACTGACGCCTCTCTGACGCCTCTCTGACGCCTCAGACGCCTCTCTCACGCCTCACTAGTGTTTTTCTCTCTCAGGTCTCACGTCAACGGTAACGTGTCGATGATCAAACTACAGAAGCAGCTGTCTGAGCGGTCTGACATGGTCTCAGAGCTGGAGGGACGGTTTTTACAACTACAGGAGGTGAGATCTGCTCACAGATCAATGTAGTGATGAACAATCAATACGTGCATCTCTGTGAGGAGCAAGTCCTTTAAAAACACAAATATATCAGAGATCTGCTCAAAGAGCTGCTCGCTGTGGGTTTAATCACATGTGTGTTCATGAAGAGGTATTAGGGTGCTTGTTAGTAGAAACATTTCTGGTTTTATTGATGAGAAGAGAACTGAAGACTTTTACTTTACAACGTGTCTCAGAGCCAGAGGTTGTTGAAGGCCGCTCACGACGCAGCAATGCTGAAGGTGGACGAGCTGTCGGCTCGGCTGAAGGACGAGAGGACGAAGAGCTTGGACCTGGAGACGAGACTGCAGAGCTCCACCGTGTCCACGAGGAAGACAGAGCAGGTTTGATGAGATGTGAACACAATCTGATGTAACTCTAAAGGGTTGACTTCATATATAAAGGTCTGTTCTCTGGTGTGCAGCTGCAGGAGAGGATCAGTGAGCTGGAGCAGGAGAGAGACCTGCTGAGGGACAACAACGAGAAGCTGGTACACAGGTGAGGACACACTGGTCTCATGTCCCACTGTAACCTGAGCCCAGTTCAACCAGCTCAACCAATCAGCATGTTCACCACAATCCTCAAAGGGACGACGCTCCACCTTTTATATGTGGACGTCTGATCGCTGCTGATGTTAAATGTGGTCGATGTTATTGACCCAGAAAGATTCAATCTGTTGTTCTTCCTGCATCAGTGATGAAGTCTGTGGGAGGAAGATCTTATATCTATAGTCTGATGGACCGACGGAGCCAGAGAGACCCTCAGTTCTAGACCCTTAGTTCTAGACCCTCAGTTCTAGACCCTCAGTTCCTCACCCTTTCAGAGTGCTAACAGGACAACAAAATAGTTTTATAGTTGGTATTGAAAGACCCTTCTAAGGACGGGTGTTGGAAATTATCAGTAGCTAAAATGCTGTAATACACTGCATTTATATGCAAGTATATATTTGTCCCGATCAAATAAACATGGAATAAAATAACATTTTCATGGTGCATGTGTCGTCCAAAACGAAAATCAGAGTATTCAGAGGCTGCATTAAAGCCGTGCAAAGAAGAGACGGCTGGTGGGGCTTTAGGGAGTCAGGAGCAATGCATGCTGGGACATGTAGGCACTGTGCCGGCTCCATAAGCAGCAGGACTCATCTTCCTGCACTGAGGGACTTTTACCTTCAGCACTGATTGGACATCAACATAAAAGGTGGAGAATGATTTTTTAGATTTTGTTATTTTAACCCAGAAAAAACAGACCCGATACGTTTAATTCTCACTAACAAATGCTAAGCTAAGAAGGTGATGCTAGCTCCTACAGAGACAGACGTGTTTGTAGTCAGACGCCATAACTTTAACGTCTCCGTGTGTCTCCAGTGCCTTCGACGTGTCCCTTCAGCGGCGTTATCAGATCCAGGATCAGCAGCTGAAGCTTCAGATCTCTCAGCTGGAGGCGGCTCTGAAGGCCGACCTGGTCGACAAGAACGAGATCCTGGATAAGTTCAAAGCTGAGAGAGGTAATGATACACAATATATCATATCAGGGTCCTCCATGTTTATATGTAGCTCTAATGTTCATGAGGAAATATATATATATATATATATATATATACAGTATATATATATATATATATATATATATATACTGTATATATATATGAATAATGATTTTTCATTTCAGACACAAACGAGAAGCTGACAGAAGAAAATCAGAAACTTCGACTCCAGTTTGTGGAACAGAAGCAGCAGCTGGAGGAACTAAATGGTCGTCTGACGTTCTACAGCAGGGTGAGATATTAATACTATTAATACTAATTATATTAATAAGGTCACTGCATTCTAAAGCTTCACTGGTGTTGTGTCTGTTAAAGGAGACGGAGTACGACGTGGCTGAACTCACCGAGGCTCTGCTGCTCATCAAGGTGAGAGTTTGTTCCTTGTTACCTGGAGACTGAACCCCCTGAACCCCCAAACTACACCTCAACTAGCTACTAGCTGTAGAAAACGTCATTATCCTCATATTTTCATCTTTCCGACGGTCCTTGAACACATCACGTGTGACGAACTCTTCCGTCACAAAAAGAAACCAAAACTAAGCTTAACATGGTGTTTCATCAAAAACATTTTATTCTTCATGTCTCGAACCGTTTCCTTTAACCAGATTGTGTAAAAACATTAAATTATGAAACTATGAAGTCATGATTGATTCATCTGAGACCAACAGTCATGTGACAACAAGGAGGAGAAAAATGTGACGTAAAAGATGTTCAGAGTGTTCAATGACTCCAGTACTGAGTAATAAAGCTCTAGAGGGGTGATGGTTCATCCTGGGTCATCCTGGTTCATCCTGGTCCATCCTGGTCCATCCTGGTTCATCCTGGTCCATCCTGGTCCACCCTGGTTCATCCTGGTTCATCCTGGTCCATCCTGGTTCACCCTGGTTCATCCTGGTCCATCCTGGTTCATCCTGGTTTCATCCTGGTTCACCCTGGTCCATCCTGGTTCATCCTGGTTCATCCTGGTTTCATACTGGTTCATCCTGGTTCACCCTGGTTCATCCTGGTTCATCCTGGTTTCACCCTGGTTCATCCTGGTTCACCCTGGTTCACCCTGGTTCATACTGGTTCATCCTGGTTCATCCTGGTTCATCCTGCTTCATCCTGGGTCACCCTGGTTCACCCTGGTTCATACTGGGTCACCCTGGTTCATCCTGGTTCATCCTGCTTCATCCTGGGTCACCCTGGTTCATCCTGGTTCATCCTGGTTCATCCTGGGTCATCCTGGGTCATCCTGGTTCATCCTGGTTCACCCTGGTTCATACTGGGTCACCCTGGTTCATCCTGGTTCACCCTGCTTCATCCTGGGTCACCCTGGTTCATCCTGGGTCACCCTGGTTCATCCTGGTTCACCCTGGTTCACCCTGGTTCATACTGGGTCACCCTGGTTCATCCTGGTTCATCCTGCTTCATCCTGGGTCACCCTGGTTCATCCTGGTTCATCCTGGTTCATCCTGGTCCATCCTGGTTCACCCTGGGTCACCCTGGTTCATCCTGGTTCATCCTGGGTCATCCTGGGTCATCCTGGGTCATCCTGGGTCATCCTGGTTCACCCTGGTTCATACTGGGTCACCCTGGTTCATCCTGGTTCACCCTGCTTCACCCTGGGTCACCCTGGTTCATCCTGGTTCATCCTGGTTCATCCTGGGTCATCCTGGGTCATCCTGGGTCATCCTGGTTCACCCTGGTTCATCCTGGTTCACCCTGGTTCATCCTGGTTCACCCTGGGTCACCCTGGTTCATCCTGGTTCACCCTGCTTCATCCTGGGTCACCCTGCTTCATCCTGGTTCATCCTGGTCCATCCTGGTTCACCCTGGGTCACCCTGGTTCATCCTGGTTCATCCTGGGCCATCCTGGGTCATCCTGGGTCATCCTGGGTCATCCTGGTTCACCCTGCTTCATCCTGGGTCACCCTGGTTCATCCTGGGTCACCCTGGTTCGTCCTGGTTCATACTGGGTCACCCTGGTTCATCCTGGTTCATCCTGGTTCACCCTGGTTCATCCTGGTTCATCCTGGTCCACCCTGGGTCATCCTGGTCCATACTGGTCCTGAGGTCTAACCCCTGGTCTCCCCACAGAGGCGTAAGTCCCAGAGGAGTGGAGACCTGATCTTCCTGAAGGAGGTGGAGGAGGATGGAGTCAGAGAGCTGCGAGCCGCTCACGCTGAGACCATCCAGGAGCTGGAGAAGACCAGGAACCTCCTCAGCATGGAGGGCCGGATCAGCAGGGACTACAAGGTGAGGCTCAGCAGGACCATCACACTTCGTTTATATTATCCACCATCACCTCTTTGGAAGTAGACCTGGGACCCCGCAGTGTATTTAGGACCTGTTATTATTTTATTCTGAAGTTCTACACGGTTCTCCTGATACACCGTTAGAATCATTCACTACGTTTACAAGCACCACATATTCCTTATGATCTGTTTACACGGCTGCTGAATATTAGTATTCACTAATATTCCTGTTTACATGCAGACCTTCATATTCATGTCTCTTCATCTTCATCATCATCAGTGAATCCAACATGGACGTCGTTCTGTTCTGTGTCGGGTCGATGTCTTCACACGTCCATCATCACATCTAAATATGGAAAAGTGGAACCTCAGCAACATTTAGCTTCTTAGCATCAAACTATGTTTTTATCATATATATATATATATAGTATATATATATTTTAAATAATCCAGGTGGAGCTGGAGGCCGTCCTGAACCAGATGGAGACTAACAGAGCGACGTGGGATCAGAAGCTGCAGCATCAGGCCGCTCTGCTGGACTCTAGAGCCGCTAAGATCCAGAGACTGGAGGGTTAGTGTGTTCATGTGTTCATCCTCACAGCTGGTGGTGAACATGTCTTCATGTGTTCATTCATGTGTTCATCCTCACAGCTGGTGATGAACATGTCTTCATGTGTTCATCCTCACAGCTGGTGGTGAACATGTCTTCATGTGTTCATTCATGTGTTCATCCTCACAGCTGGTGGTGAACATGTCTTCATGTGTTCATTCATGTGTTCACCCTCACAGCTGGTGGTGAACATGTACAGTAGAGGAGGAGTTTACCTCTGACTATAAACTATCCTAAACATGAAACCTGTTGATGTCATTTGATCTAAAGCTCATTAAAGATGTTTAAAGACACAAGCAGAAATATGAAGATAAATATAAGAAGATAAATCATTATTATTTATAAAACGTTGATTCAAGGTTTGAAGATGAACTGTGAAGTGAGACTTTGTTTGATCTTTGTTCCTCCTCCTCCTCCTTCACCTCCTCCTTCTCCTCCTTAGCTCAGCTCAGAGGCGTGTCTTACGGCACCAGAACCTCCGTGTTCAGACGGGACGTCCCAGCTGAAGACGACGAGGATGAGGAGGATGATGAAGAGGATTCTCCTCCTCTGGACCGAGAGGAGAACCTGGTAGAGCTCCAGGTGGTCGGAGCCACGTTGACTCCATCTGTGTTGAGGTCTCTGGGGGACTCTGAGCCCTCCACCTTCATCACCTACTCCTTCTACCTGTTCGAGCTTCACTCCACTCCGGTGTCTGTGGGCCGCACGCCGCGGTTTGGGTTCACGTCTCGGTACGTGGTCACGGTGGACCAGCGGCTGCTGGACTTCCTGCTCGGAGGAT
This sequence comes from Anarhichas minor, assembly GCF_050575085.1. Taxonomy (NCBI): domain Eukaryota; kingdom Metazoa; phylum Chordata; class Actinopteri; order Perciformes; family Anarhichadidae; genus Anarhichas; species Anarhichas minor. The sequence goes on along the minus strand of NW_027466571.1, from coordinate 25,388 downwards.
CGGTGAACCTGGAGCTACACCAGGCTCAGGGTCTGGACTGGAGGACTGTGGCCACAGGTCGGATCCACCTGCACCAGCTGATGGAGCGAGACGGGAAAGTTCAGGGCACCGTGCCGCTGGTCGGTGAGTGAGGCCAGATCAGAGAACTGAGACCAGACCAGAGACCAGACCAGAGACCAGACCAGAGACCAGACCGGACCAGAGACCGGACCAGAGACCAGAGACCAGAGACCAGAGACCAGAGACACAGATCAGAGACACAGATCAGAGACCGGATCACAGACCAGATAAGGCTCGTTCCTTTAGCTCTATATAGTTTATATGTGACTAGATGTTACTTGTTCACCAGGTGTGTCTGAGGAGACCCAGTCCTTTGGTTCTGTGGACTACTGGTTGAGGTTGAAGGTCCCGATGACGGAGACGTTCCGTCTCTACAGAGAGAAGGTAAAGGTGTCGGGTCACGTCGGCGCCACCCTGAACCAGGACTCACAGGTACCTGAAGGCTCCCTGAACAAGCTCTTCATCACGGTCCACCGCTGCAGAGACCTAAAGAGGTCCGGTGGGTCCGGGTGTCCGAGTCCCTACGTGGTCTACAAGTTCTATGACTTCCCCGACTACCCGACCGCCACCGTGCACGAACGCTGTGACCCGGACCTCGGTGACCTCAAGTCTTACCCGGTCCACGTGGACCAGGACCTGGACCGGTACCTGAGGTCTGAGGACCTGGTGCTCTACGTGTTCGACTACAAAGAGGAGAAGATGGACACGTACCTGGGGAAGACCCGGGTCCATCTGCTGCCTCTGGTCCAGGACCAGGAGATCACAGGCGAGTCTGACATCATGTCTCTGTTTTCATTAACATGGAGACGATATGAATATTAATTCATAAATATACAATATAATAAATATATAAAATATTAAAGCTGCAACGATAGAGCGTCAATTTATCAGAACTGTATTTAGTTAGTATTTATTAGGTAAATACATTATATATATAAATATTAGTGATGGGCAAGTTAACGCGTTATTATTATTATTATTATTATTTTTAATTAATTAACGCCGACAATTATTTTATCGCGCGTTCACGCAGTTTAAAAAAAAATTATTATTATTCTGAAAGTCCGTTGCTCTTTGGCTCTGAACACAGACACAGAGCATGGGTCACAGGGGGGGCGGGATGTTGATCAGGACTGGCTTGGGATGGGCGTCATCACACGTCTCAACCAATGAGAGCATTTGGGGCGGGCGCTGCGGCGCGATAGCCTATCAGCGTTGAGATGCTCCTCCTGTCATCACTGACGTCCTGACGTTGAATCAGGAAGTAAACTCTGTATCCGTCTGTGTTCACCAGAGCTCCACGATACCTCCTGTTAGTGGAGACCGGACCAAACGGTACAAACTATGAAGACGCCGTATTTACGCCTTTGTGACGTTATGTTGAGTGCTGATGGAGCTGCTACAATGTTAGCTTAGCATAGCACCAATCGATCCAGAAGTTATTTTCTTGTCATCTTGAGGAGAGAACTAACTAAACATGAATTCAGACTTTTTAAAAATCTGCATCATTACGTAGTTATTTCAGAATCCCCTTTCTGTCGGTTTATTGCCGTTAAATCAGTTAGTTTAGTGTTGATACAGCTGTAGTGAACAGAGAGGTGTGTCTCACTAGACACAGTGAACACAGCTCCATGAGATCCACGGAGCTCCTCCAGACTGTTATGAACCAGCTAGACGTGTTTAGTTTCCTCATATCTGGACTTCAACACGTACTAAGCAGAACAATCTGGGGACGAGTTTCCATTCAATTATAGAGGCTTAAATTAATCATAGAATATTATTTCAACACACATTGCTCTTCTGTTGTGTTGATTTCATAAAATATATATAATATACAAGAAATATTATAACTGCTGCTGTGTAAAGGGAATACTGCTGCTAACAAGAACCTGATATGTTTAAAGTGTTTACAAACCAAATGTTATTGACCTTTTGAACTAAAGGTCAATAACATTTGGTGTAAACCCTTTAAACACATCAGGTTCTTGTTAGCAGCAGTATTCCCTTTACACAGCAGCAGTTATAACACAGTTATAATGATTCTGATCATAGATATTCAGCCGGTGTTCACAACTTTATCTTCATGTGTGTAAGAGATGATATTTAAATATACTTCTTGAAAACTGCAAACCTATCTACGTCATGTTTTTATGTTTGTTAAATTATCAGTAGTGATACTAAATGATGCTTATTATACATATTACAAACAAAACACTTTAAAACTCTAAAAACATAATTTAAATGAATCATTTCTTTTTAGCTTTTTTTGGTATTGTGGTCAGACACATATGCAACGCTGATTACCGTAATATGTGTGGTATTTGTTATAAATGTACGTTGGTACATAGAGGGTGATAAGAAGCTGTACATGGAGGGACTTAGGACCCAGGGGAATGCAGGTGAAGCATGGAACCTGTAGTCTGTACCGTGGCAGTAACCTGCATGAGGAAGTTATGCTAATAAAGAGTTGCATGTATGCGCCAATAAAGCTGATTGTGATTCTGATTCATGGACGTATTAGTATTTGTATTAGTATTTGTTTTCTATATCTTTGTTCCCTCAGGACTCTTCGAGCTCACCGATCCCTCCGGACTCTCCTCCGGCCTCATTGAAGTGACACTGAAGTGGAGCTCCACCTACTTTACTCCATCATCCTCCATCACGGCCACCGAGGAGACGGAGAGGATGACCACAGAGCGGCACGAAGAGGAGGAAGAGGAGGAGGACACGCTGCAGGAGGAAGACACACACCCCCCTGTCTCACCCTCCGGCTCACAGGTCAGCAGACTCTCTGAACCATCTGAGGGAACGTTGGGTGTGTTTAGCTGCTGAATGTGTTTTTTTTCCCATCAGGCCGAGTGGCCGAAACTCAGACCGAGGACGCGAGTGAAGGACGGACCGGCTGTTAAAAAGGTGACATTCATCGATCCGTCAGCTCCAGAGGACCAGGTGAGGATTCTACTGATGAAGAGACAACACACACACACACAAGTCTTTATTATTGTTCATAGCAGACATTAACAACACACACACAAGTCTTTATTATTGTTCATAGCAGACATTAACAACACACACACAAGTCTTTATTATTGTTCAGAGAAGACATTAACAACACACACACACGTCTTTATTATTGTTCAGAGAAGACATTAACAACACACACACACGTCTTTATTATTGTTCATAGAAGACATTAACAACACACACACACACAAGTCTTTATTATTGTTCATAGAAGACATTAACAACACACACACACAAGTCTTTATTATTGTTCATAGAAGACATTAACAACACACACACACAAGTCTTTATTATTGTTCATAGAAGACATTAACAACACACACACACACAAGTCTTTATTATTGTTCATAGAAGACATTAACAACACACACACACAAGTCTTTATTATTGTTCATAGAAGACATTAACAACACACACACACAAGTCTTTATTATTGTTCATAGAAGACATTAACAACACACACACACAAGTCTTTATTATTGTTCATAGAAGACATTAACACACACACAAGTCTTTATTATTGTTCATAGAAGACATTAACACACACACAAGTCTTTATTATTGTTCATAGAAGACATTAACACACACACAAGTCTTTATTATTGTTCATAGAAGACATTAACAACACACACACACAAGTCTTTATTATTGTTCATAGAAGACATTAACAACACACACACACAAGTCTTTATTATTGTTCAGAGAAGACATTAACAACACACACACAAGTCTTTATTATTGTTCATAGAAGACATTAACAACACACACACACACAAGTCTTTATTATTGTTCATAGAAGACATTAACAACACACACACACAAGTCTTTATTATTGTTCATAGAAGACATTAACAACACACACACACAAGTCTTTATTATTGTTCATAGAAGACATTAACAACACACACACACAAGTCTTTATTATTGTTCATAGAAGACATTAACAACACACACACACACAAGTCTTTATTATTGTTCATAGAAGACATTAACACACACACAAGTCTTTATTATTGTTCATAGAAGACATTAACACACACACAAGTCTTTATTATTGTTCATAGAAGACATTAACACACACACAAGTCTTTATTATTGTTCAGAGAAGACATTAACAACACACACACCAACTGTTCGTGTGGCGTGAGGTCTTGGTTCTGATGGACCGCAGCCTCCTGCCAGATGGAAGGGGCTCGAACAGTTCATGTCCAGGGTGAGAGGGGTCGGCTACAATCCTTCTTGCTCGCTTCAGGGTCCTTGAAGTGAACAAGTCCTGGAGGGACGGCAGATTGCAGCCAATCACCCTCTCAGCAGAGTGAATGATGCGCTGCAGTCTGCCCTTGTCCTTGGCAGTGGCTGCAGCGTACCAGACTGTGATAGAGGAGCAGAGGATGGACTCAATGATGGCTGTGTAGAAGTGCACCATCATTGTCTTTGGCAGGTTGAACTTCTTAAGCTGCCTCAGGAAGTACATCCTCTGCTGAGCCTTCTTAGTGATGGAGCTGATGTGGTACACATCACCACCAGCCCCCCCTCCCCCAGCTCAGCAGGGGAGGGGGGGCTGGTGGTCTGGGGCTGGTTGATGGAGCTGTGGGGGGTGGGGTCAGGACTGTCCCATTGTCTATCAAATCGACAGTAGAACTCGTTCAGCTCGTCTGCCAGGCGGAGGTCGTTCATGGAGGGGGGCTTTAGGCTTGTAGCTGGTGATCTGTCTGAGACTCTCCAGACAGAAGCAGAGTCACTTGCTGAGAGCTGGTGCTGCAGTTTCTCAGAGTACAGACGCTTTGCGTCTCTCACCACCTTACTAAACCTGTGTTTTGCCTCTAAGGAACAAGAGACGACACTCTGGTTTCATTCTATTCTACATCGACTCTATATGAAAGCTCTACTCTCCGTTATAGAGACTTTAACTTGTTTAACTGATAGTAAAAGCTAACAAAGATCGGTACAAGTGGTCATGTGTTATAAAGCCGATCTCAGCTGTTTCCTCTGTTCAGGTGGAGGACGATGTGTCTGCAGACAGGAGAAAGACTTTACCTCCTGTTATAAAGGTACAGAGTCTCTGTATAAATATCACCAGAATGAATCATATACAGTATGACACAACAGCCCGCTGTGGTGGGGGAAGTATTCCGGTCATTTACTGCAGTAAAGGTACTAATAGCACACTGTAATAATGCTCCACTGCAGGTGAAAGTCCTGCCTGCAGTGAAAGTGTATAAATGTAGGTAGAGTGTAATACCGAGTGTGGAACCCATCACTTCCTTTTAGATTATGTAAAAACCTGAAAGTCTCTCTAGAGCCAGTGTTTGCTAGTGTTTGTCTGCTCTGGGCTGCCGTAGAAACATGGCAGGTCAAGATGGCCGACTCCATGAAACACGACCCACTCCCTAAGATATATATATAATGTCTTTTTCTAAGCTAAATAAAACATAACGATTATTAGTTTCAGGTGTTAATACACTGATTAAAACATAGTTATGAATATTATATTCCATTGCTGCCAATAAACCCCCTAAATGTGACACACTGTCCCTTTAAGAAGTTCATCAGGAACATTCTGGAGTAGATGTATGAACGTCTAGTGTGATTCAGACTCTTCCTCCTCTCTGCAGGAGAATAACTGATGTGTAATAAACCAGTGTGTTCTGTGTGTGCAGCCTTCGTCAGCTCCTCCTCACAGCGCTGCAGAGGAAGAGGATGCAGAAGAAGAAGAGTCTCACTTCTCTGAAGGCCAGCTGGTCCCGGCCGACTCTCAGTCTCATTCTGACGACTCTGAGATCTCTGAGGACATCGTGGAAGGTGAGGAAGTGTTGAATTAAGGGGTCAAGTGACATGATGAAGACTGTGATGAAGATCTGTGGCTGCTGGGGGTTAATAAAGCTGGAATAACACTGATAAACACTGAATGTTGTTGTGTGGAGGTTCTCTGCTTGCTATACAAACCCTCTGTAGTACTTTGGTGTTATTTGGATTCACACTGTGGAAACCAGATTCTCCCCAAACTCACTCAGAGGTGCAGATGTTTGTGTTTGCTGAGCAGAGACATAAACACTGAGTGTGTCAATAATCTTTAGAGCAGCCTTCATAAATATTAACGACATCCCTGTGAGAGCATCCTCGTGTCAAACGCACGATTCAGAGTGTTGTCTTCTTCTTCTGCTCTAACCATGTGTGTGTTCACCTCCCTGCTGGATCCAGAGGTGGACGAGGCCTCGGCAGCCGGAGGAGGTCAGAGCGACTCCTCTCCGTCCGACAGCGATGACTGCATAGTTCACGGACGGCCGGCGGGGAGGAAGGTCAGTGAACGCCTCTGAGAGGAGCGTTGTGCCTGTAACGAGCAGCTTTTGTTTAGCTTCACTTCGATTTTGTTTCTGAGTGAACACCATTGAGCTGAAGTCGGTCTGCTGTTGGTAAACAGCAGTTATTCACATTATCCATCAATTTATATCGTTAGAGAAAGAGATAAAAGATTAGGTTTACTGTAACGTTAACATGAGGAGCATCAGAGTTGGTATGTGGTCGTCTAGAGAAGAAGCAGCTGCACACGGCTTCTCTTTCCTGAGCTCCATGTGGACACAGACCTAAAATCCATGAATCCAGTAATGTTTGCAGCTCTAATGATGGGCTCAGAGAGTTGTTGTTCATATGAGGTGAACAGTGGAACAGAAGCTGAAGAGATAATATATAATAAAAGTTCTCACAGTCGGACGATCTGCTCCTCTTTGGTTCATGCAACACACTTCATCAGGCCGGTAGTTTCTTGTGTTCCTGCTGACAAACAAAGAAATCAAAGTGAAACACGACAATCTGAACATTCTGTAAATCCACGTCAGTCTGATGTTTCACAGCAGAGGGATTTATTACTATTAAACCGTTTCCTTAAAGTCATTCTGTAGTTTTTATAAATACACCTTAAATGATGAGTAATATATTAAATAAAGTCTGCTCTCAGCTGACCTAAAGAAAGGCTGATGATGTGAATCTAACATAACCGACTTCAAAAGAAGCCGGTTATGTTATTGCATACTTATATTTAGAAATATGAATTATTACTTTAGTATTAAGAGCCTGTGCAGGTCAAACAGATGTGAACCGTCCCAACACGGACACAGTAACAGAAGAGATACATTCTATACTACTGTGAGTGTAAACTATTATCATGAGACTTATTATCCAAACTAACCTCCTCCACAGCCCTCGCAGAGGCTCCGGGTGGAGGTTGTGTCTCTGAGCTTGAGGCCGGAGTCTCGGGTGTCCCGGGACGTTAGCGTGGTGCGTCTGTTTGTGGAGTACTCTCTGCTGGATCTACCCACGGAGGAAACCCCCCTGTCTCTGCCCAAACCCCCCCAGGGCAAGACCATCAACTACAACTACAGCAAAGGTCAGCGGCTGCACTAATATTATGCTAAGCTAAGCTAGTTGATTCCAGTCTTTCCAGACATCAGAAGTCATTCAACAATGTTCAATAACTTAGTAGTACTACTGTCAGTAATACAGCAAATATTGGTGGTGAATGCAAGAGAATGTTTACAGGATTATAACATTTGAAGCAACAATACATTATTTTCACGATACTTAAGTCACGATACATTATTCTGGTGATACTTAAGTCACGATATGATATTATCATGATACGATATTATGGTGATACTTAAGTCACGATACGTTATTATCACGATACTTATGCCACGATACGTTATTATCACGATACTTATGTCACGATACGATATTATGGTGATACTTAAGTCACGATACGATATTATGGTGATACTTAAGTCACGATACGATATTATCACGATACTTATGTCACGATACGTTATTATCACGATACTTATGTCACGATACGTTATTATCACGATACTTATGTCACGATACGTTATTATGGCGATACTTATGTCACGATACGATATTATGGTGAAACTTAAGTCCTACCTATTTTCAACTGCAAATGATTTGTTTCATCTTTTAAGATAAAGTTTTCACTCGGTTCATCTCACTTCAGTTCATTTCTATTAGACCTAAAGCCAATTAACTAAAATATTTATTATCATCATCAACTAATTTACCTTTTATGTTAAAGTCACATCTGTAGCGGTAATTTGCATAATAACACACAATTCAAATGATTAAGAAATAAAAGATTGTATATTTATTGATACATAAATCTCTTCATTATTATTATTAATAAAGTATAACAATGTGTTTAGAGCTCGTGTTAGGAAGTTCAACAACTCATAATTCATCTCTAATATCTGTTTTATATTCATGTGAAAACATCTCCTTCAAACTACTGGATTCATTCAAGTTTATCACCAAAACTACATTTTACAGATGACATGTGAACATATCATGATAACGTTATAATGTACTTCATCTAATATCGTGATACTATGCTGTATTGATCCCACCCACCCCTAGTATTTACATTCAGTATAAAAACATAGTGATATCAGCTGAATGTCATTAATAAATGTGATTCGATCAGTTTCATGAGGACAGGAAGTTTGATCTTAAAGAAATACAACATATCCTCTCATGGTTTGAGATTATTACAACTCGAGTGTTACAAAGACTTTAACAAAGGACACTCCTGTGTTTCCTCGCTCTCGGCTCCTCTAAGAAGCCTCCTGGCTCCTCGTGTCCTAGATAGAGTGAGGAGAGAGGGTGCAAGGAAGCATAAGTTAGCATTAATGAAAACACCCCAGATCATTACTGAGACACTAGCACACACATAATCACACTCACTGAATAACGGCATTGATTTCAGGTCGGTTAATAACAAACCACTTTGAATATTATTTAATGTAGATTTTGTGGGAGGAGTTAAATCCCGACCCAAGTGTTTCCTCTGACCTATGACCTCTGTCTCTGTTGTACTACAGTCGTTCCTGTGGACCCGGAGAACAACGGGGCGAGGAGGCGGCTGCTGAGACGAGTCCTGCAGGGACGAAACCCTCAGATGGAGAGGTGGGCTTTGTTCTGTTTAGACAGGAAGTGAGATGAGAAACATGAAACTCTGAGAAGCTGAATTTATAGACAATAAGAATCAAAGAGAAAGTCTCTGAGGATGATAACGTGAGTTTACATGAAGGTTAGAACATTAATCATACTCACAGTTTTAATCATTCATACAGAATCCAGTGGTGGGGGGAATAGCTAGCGTAGCTTAGCATGAAGACTGGAGAGAAGATTCTCTGATGAGGACAATAAAATGAGTTTGCAGCCTTAAAATGAGGATTATAACATGAATCATACTGACAGTATTAATAATCCATACATGTGCTGATTATGATGATGTTGGTGATGTTGATGATGATGTTGGTGATGTTGATGTTGTTGTTGATGATGTTGGTGATGTTGATGATGTTGATGTTTTTGTTGGTGATGTTGATGTTGTATATGATGTTGATGTTGGTGATGTTGATGATGATGTTGGTGATGTTGGTGATGTTGATGATGATGTTGGTGATGTTGATGTTTTTGTTGGTGATGTTGATGTTGTATATGATGTTGATGATGATGTTTTTGTTGTTGTTGATGATGTTGTTATTGATGATGATGATGTTGATATTGATGATGTTGGTGATGATGATGTTGTTTTTTTTGTTGATGTTGATGATGTTGATGTTGATGATGATGTTGTTTATGATGATGGTGTTGATGATGTTGTTGATGTTGATGATGTTTTTGTTGATGATGTTGTTGTTTATGATGATGATGTTGGTGATGTTGATGATGATGTTTTTGTTGTTGATGTTGATGATGTTGTTGATGATGATGTTGTTGATGATGATGTTGTTGATGATGTTGATGTTGATGTTTTTGTTGTTGATGTTGATGATGTTGTTTATGATGATGATGTTGGTGATGATGTTGTTGATGATGTTGATGTTGATGTTTTTGTTGTTGATGATGATGTTGTTTATGATGATGATGTTGGTGATGTTGATGATGATGTTTTTGTTGTTGTTGATGATGTTGTTATTGATGATGATGATGTTGATATTGATGATGTTGGTGATGATGATGTTGTTGTTTTTTTTGTTGATGTTGATGATGTTGATGTTGATGATGATGTTGTTTATGATGATGGTGTTGATGATGTTGTTGATGTTGATGATGTTTTTGTTGATGATGTTGTTGTTTATGATGATGATGTTGGTGATGTTGATGATGATGTTTTTGTTGTTGATGTTGATGATGTTGTTGATGATGATGTTGTTGATGATGATGTTGTTGATGATGTTGATGTTGATGATGTTTTTGTTGATGATGTTGTTGTTTATGATGATGATGTTGGTGATGTTGATGATGATGTTTTTGTTGTTGATGTTGATGATGTTGTTGATGATGATGTTGTTGATGATGATGATGTTGTTGATGATGTTGATGTTGATGTTTTTGTTGTTGATGATGATGTTGTTTATGATGATGATGTTGGTGATGTTGATGATGATGTTTTTGTTGTTGATGATGTTGATGATGTTGTTGATGATGATGTTGATGATGTTGATGTTTTTGTTGGTGATGTTGATGTTGTATATGATGTTGATGATGATGTTTTTGTTGTTGTTGATGATGTTGTTATTGATGATGATGATGTTGATATTGATGATGTTGGTGATGATGATGTTGTTTTTTTTGTTGATGTTGATGATGTTGATGTTGATGATGATGTTGTTTATGATGATGGTGTTGATGATGTTGTTGATGTTGATGATGTTTTTGTTGATGATGTTGTTGTTTATGATGATGATGTTGGTGATGTTGATGATGATGTTTTTGTTGTTGATGTTGATGATGTTGTTGATGATGATGTTGTTGATGATGATGTTGTTGATGATGTTGATGTTGATGTTTTTGTTGTTGATGATGATGTTGTTTATGATGATGATGTTGGTGATGTTGATGATGATGTTTTTGTTGTTGATGATGTTGATGATGTTGTTGACGATGATGATGTTGTTGTTGATGATGTTGATGATGTTTTTGTTGTTGATGATGTTGTTTATGATGATGATGTTGGTGATGTTGATGATGTTTTTGTTGTTGATGTTGATGTTGTTGATGATGATGTTGTTGTTGATGTTGATGTTGATGATGTTTTTGTTGTTGATGATGATGTTGTTGACGATGATGATGTTGTTGATGTTTTTGTTGTTGATGTTGATGGTGATGTTGATGATGTTTTTGTTGTTGTTGTTGTTGACGATGATGATGTTGTTGATGATGTTGATGGTGATGTTTTTGTTGTTGTTGTTGTTGATGATGATGTTGATGTTGTTGATGATGTTGTGGGACAGAATCCGGTTCACGGTGGTGAGCGAGCCTCCAGAGGAAGAGGAGCAGGAGAGGGAGTGTGAGGACGTCGGGGTGGCCTTCATCAGGATCCCTGAGATCCTGGAGAGACAACAAGACCTGACTGAGACCAGCCTGGAGGGTCTGCACACACACACACAGAGACACACACACACACAGACAGACACACAGACACACACACAGAGACACACATGCACATATATAGAGACACACATACAGAGACACACATGCACATATATAGAGACACACACACACATACAGAGACACACACACACATACAGAGACACACACACACACAGAGACACATACAGAGACACACACAGACAGACACACATACAGATAGCTCTCAAATGAAGCCATGTGTCCTGCAGTGTTGGACGTGGAGGACAGCAGCCAGGTGGTCGGCAGTCTGACTGTGACTGTGGAGGGAGTGGAGGCTCTGCAGGCCATCATGGAGGACCAGGACCAGGACCTGGATCTGGAGCAGGACCACGAGCGAACCCTGGTCTGCTCTCTGCTTCCATCAGCATGAGGCAACAACACCGACACTACTGACACTGAAGTCTATTTCCTTCAGATTTGTTATGGAGAAGATATCTACAGACATGTTTTAAGCCTCAGGAAACTCTGAGAACAAATAAAATATCTCAACAACTATGGGATGGATTATCATGACATTCTGTACCATCATTCATGTCCCCCAGGGGATGAATCGCTCATAGAGCAGCGTGGACCTATATTATATTCAGTTCAGTGTCTATATTTACACATTGAAACAGTCTTTTAAACCAGATTCAGCCGGGTTTTTACTGTAAACGTAGAGACATTTTTAAACCTTTAAATCAACAAATTAACTCTTAAAATTAAGAAGCTCCGGTGAAACGGTTCAGCTTAGCAGCCACCGCGTGGACGTCTATTTATCTCACGTAAAATGATCTATTGTTAAATGTGAAAATGGTTTAAAGTTTGTACACTGCAGTTATTTAACGTGTATTCTTAACACAGAAGGGATCACGTTTACTGTAGCTCAGGTTTATCCCTGATGTTTGCTATTGTGCTCTAATAAAGAGGGTTTCTACACACGTTTAACTTCATGAACATGATGATTGATTCACTCTCTCTGTATGCTTAAGGTGAAGCTACAAGCAGCTGCTGATTAGCTTAGCATAAAGCCTGGGAACAATGGGGAACAGCTAGCTTAGGTTAGCATGAAGTCTGGAAACGAGAGGGAAGCGCTAGCTTAGCTTAGCATGAAGTCTGGAAACAAAGGGGAACAGCTAGCTTAGCATGACGTCTGGAAACAACAGGGAACTACTATCTTATGTTGCATAAAGCCTGGGAACAAGGAGGAATATCTAGCTTAGCTTAAAGGCTGAAAACATGAGAAATAGCTAGCTTAGCACAAAGACTAGAAACAAGGTTAAACAGCTAGCTTAGCATAGCGTAAAGACTGTAAACAAGAGGAACTGCTAGCTTAATTTAGCATAACTAGAAAAAAGGAAAAAGTCATCATAGCTTAGCATGAAGACATGAAACATTATCGCTAGTATCTGAACCCTGTGTGGTCTGGTTCTGGTCTGGTTCTGGTTCTGGTTCTGGTTTGGTCTGGTGTGGTTCTGGTCTGCGTCCCCATCTCTGCTGCAGTGTCCCGGTTCGTCCACAGAGATGTTCAGCGTGAGGACGTCAGCTGCAGCTGACAGAGAAGAGGAAGAGGAGGCGATGAAGAGGAGGAGCACAAGCATCAGACTCGGTGGATGAAACGGAATCGTCTCTCAGCAGGTAAAATATGATTCTATTTCATCTTTATTTAAAACAAGGAGACTCAATGAATCTGAGGGTTCTTTTCACGTCTTAGTTTAAATGTTCTCTTCTTGCTCTCATATCTCAGTGAAGTGAATATTTAAACCTTTAATTCTGTTTGTTGGTGTTTGATCAGGAAAAGAATCAGCAGACTAATAATAGAGATGTTAGTTTTTATGTGTATTCACACTTTATTATTTTAATACATCATAAACAGTGAGCTGTGTTTTCATCACACGGAGGATATTTAATATGTTCAGTTAATCTGCTGGATGAACTCTGTAGACTTCAGCTGTTCATGACGCTTTGACTGCAGATAAAGATCTGAGAGCACGTAAAGTTTACATATATTCATATTAATAATAATAAAGATCTGAGAACACATAATGTTTACATATATTCATATTAATAATAATAAAGACCTGAGAACACATAATGTTTACATATATTCATATTAATAATAATAAAGATCTGAGAACACATAATGTTTACATATATTCATATTAATAATAATAAAGATCTGAGAGCACATAATGTTTACATATATTCATATTAATAATAATAAAGATCTGAGAGCACATAATGTTTACATATATTCATATTAATAATAATAATAAAGACCTGAGAACACATAATGTTTACATATATTCATATTAATAATAATAATAAAGACCTGAGAACACATAATGTTTACATATATTCATATTAATAATAATAATAAAGACCTGAGAACACATAATGTTTACATATATTCATATTAATAATAATAATAAAGACCTGAGAACACATAATGTTTACATATATTCATATTAATAATAATAAAGATCTGAGAACACATAATGTTTACATATATTCATATTAATAATAATAATAAAGACCTGAGAGCACATAATGTTTACATATATTCATATTAATAATAATAATAAAGACCTGAGAACACAATGTTTACATATATTCATATTAATAATAATAATAAAGATCTGAGAACACATAATGTTTACATATATTCATATTAATAATAATAAAGATCTGAGAACACATAATGTTTACATATATTCATATTAATAATAATAATAAAGATCTGAGAGCACATAATGTTTACATATATTCATATTATTAATAATAATAAAGATCTGAGAACACATAATGTTTACATATATTCATATTATTAATAATAATAAAGATCTGAGAGCACATAATGTTTACATATATTCATATTATTAATAATAATAAAGATCTGAGAGCACATAATGTTTACATATATTCATATTAATAATAATAAAGATCTGAGAACACATAATGTTTACATATATTCATATTAATAATAATAAAGATCTGAGAACACATAATGTTTACATATATTCATATTAATAATAATAATAAAGACCTGAGAGCACATAATGTTTACATATATTCATATTAATAATAATAATAAAGACCTGAGAACACAATGTTTACATATATTCATATTAATAATAATAATAAAGATCTGAGAACACATAATGTTTACATATATTCATATTAATAATAATAAAGATCTGAGAACACATAATGTTTACATATATTCATATTAATAATAATAATAAAGATCTGAGAGCACATAATGTTTACATATATTCATATTATTAATAATAATAAAGATCTGAGAACACATAATGTTTACATATATTCATATTATTAATAATAATAAAGATCTGAGAGCACATAATGTTTACATATATTCATATTAATAATAATAAAGATCTGAGAACACATAATGTTTACATATATTCATATTATTAATAATAATAAAGATCTGAGAGCACATAATGTTTACATATATTCATATTAATAATAATAAAGACCTGAGAACACATAATGTTTACATATATTCATATTAATAATAATAAAGATCTGAGAACACATAATGTTTACATATATTCATATTAATAATAATAAAGACCTGAGAACACATAATGTTTACATATATTCATATTAATAATAATAAAGACCTGAGAACACATAATGTTTACATATATTCATATTAATAATAATAAAGACCTGAGAACACATAATGTTTACATATATTCATATTATTAATAATAATAAAGATCTGAGAACACATAATGTTTACATATATTCATATTAATAATAATAATAAAGATCTGAGAGCACATAATGTTTACATATATTCATATTATTAATAATAATAAAGATCTGAGAACACATAATGTTTACATATATTCATATTAATAATAATAAAGACCTGAGAACACATAATGTTTACATATATTCATATTATTAATAATAATAAAGATCTGAGAACACATAATGTTTACATATATTCATATTAATAATAATAAAGACCTGAGAACACATAATGTTTACATATATTCATATTATTAATAATAATAAAGATCTGAGAACACATAATGTTTACATATATTCATATTAATAATAATAAAGACCTGAGAACACATAATGTTTACATATATTCATATTAATAATAATAATAAAGATCTGAGAACACATAATGTTTACATATATTCATATTATTAATAATAATAAAGATCTGAGAACACATAATGTTTACATATATTCATATTAATAATAATAATAAAGATCTGAGAGCACATAATGTTTACATATATTCATATTAATAATAATAATAAAGATCTGAGAACACATAATGTTTACATATATTCATATTATTAATAATAATAAAGATCTGAGAACACATAATGTTTACATATATTCATATTAATAATAATAATAAAGATCTGAGAACACATAATGTTTACATATATTCATATTAATAATAATAATAAAGATCTGAGAACACATAATGTTTACATATATTCATATTAATAATAATAATAAAGATCTGAGAGCACATAATGTTTACATATATTCATATTAATAATAATAAAGACCTGAGAGCACATAATGTTTACATATATTCATATTAATAATAATAATAAAGACCTGAGAGCACATAATGTTTACATATATTCATATTAATAATAATAATAAAGATCTGAGAACACATGTTTACATATATTCATATTAATAATAATAAAGATCTGAGAACACATAATGTTTACATATATTCATATTAATAATAATAAAGATCTGAGAACACATAATGTTTACATATATTCATATTAATAATAATAATAAAGATCTGAGAGCACATAATGTTTACATATATTCATATTAATAATAATAATAAAGATCTGAGAACACATAATGTTTACATATATTCATATTAATAATAATAATAAAGATCTGAGAGCACATAATGTTTACATATATTCATATTAATAATAATAAAGACCTGAGAGCACATAATGTTTACATATATTCATATTAATAATAATAATAAAGACCTGAGAGCACATAATGTTTACATATATTCATATTAATAATAATAATAAAGATCTGAGAACACATGTTTACATATATTCATATTAATAATAATAAAGATCTGAGAACACATAATGTTTACATATATTCATATTAATAATAATAATAAAGATCTGAGAACACATAATGTTTACATATATTCATATTAATAATAATAATAAAGATCTGAGAGCACATAATGTTTACATATATTCATATTAATAATAATAATAAAGATCTGAGAACACATGTTTACATATATTCATATTAATAATAATAAAGATCTGAGAACACATAATGTTTACATATATTCATATTAATAATAATAATAAAGATCTGAGAACACATAATGTTTACATATATTCATATTAATAATAATAATAAAGATCTGAGAACACATAATGTTTACATATATTCATATTAATAATAATAAAGATCTGAGAGCACATAATGTTTACATATATTCATATTAATAATAATAAAGATCTGAGAGCACATAATGTTTACATATATTCATATTAATAATAATAAAGATCTGAGAACACATAATGTTTACATATATTCATATTAATAATAATAATAAAGATCTGAGAACACATAATGTTTACATATATTCATATTAATAATAATAATAAAGATCTGAGAGCACATAATGTTTACATATATTCATATTAATAATAATAAAGACCTGAGAGCACATAATGTTTACATATATTCATATTAATAATAATAATAAAGACCTGAGAGCACATAATGTTTACATATATTCATATTAATAATAATAATAAAGATCTGAGAACACATGTTTACATATATTCATATTAATAATAATAAAGATCTGAGAACACATAATGTTTACATATATTCATATTAATAATAATAATAAAGATCTGAGAACACATAATGTTTACATATATTCATATTAATAATAATAATAAAGATCTGAGAGCACATAATGTTTACATATATTCATATTAATAATAATAATAAAGATCTGAGAACACATGTTTACATATATTCATATTAATAATAATAAAGATCTGAGAACACATAATGTTTACATATATTCATATTAATAATAATAATAAAGATCTGAGAACACATAATGTTTACATATATTCATATTAATAATAATAATAAAGATCTGAGAACACATAATGTTTACATATATTCATATTAATAATAATAAAGATCTGAGAGCACATAATGTTTACATATATTCATATTAATAATAATAAAGATCTGAGAGCACATAATGTTTACATATATTCATATTAATAATAATAAAGATCTGAGAACACATAATGTTTACATATATTCATATTAATAATAATAATAAAGATCTGAGAACACATAATGTTTACATATATTCATATTAATAATAATAAAGATCTGAGAGCACATAATGTTTACATATATTCATATTAATAATAATAATAAAGATCTGAGAACACATAATGTTTACATATATTCATATTAATAATAATAAAGATCTGAGAGCACATAATGTTTACATATATTCATATTAATAATAATAATAAAGATCTGAGAACACATAATGTTTACATATATTCATATTAATAATAATAATAAAGATCTGAGAACACATAATGTTTACATATATTCATATTAATAATAATAATAAAGATCTGAGAACACATAATGTTTACATATATTCATATTAATAATAATAAAGATCTGAGAGCACATAATGTTTACATATATTCATATTAATAATAATAATAAAGATCTGAGAACACATAATGTTTACATATATTCATATTAATAATAATAATAAAGATCTGAGAGCACATAATGTTTACATATATTCATATTAATAATAATAATAAAGATCTGAGAACACATAATGTTTACATATATTCATATTAATAATAATAAAGATCTGAGAACACATAATGTTTACATATATTCATATTAATAATAATAATAAAGATCTGAGAACACATAATGTTTACATATATTCATATTAATAATAATAATAAAGATCTGAGAGCACATAATGTTTACATATATTCATATTAATAATAATAATAAAGATCTGAGAACACATAATGTTTACATATATTCATATTAATAATAATAAAGATCTGAGAGCACATAATGTTTACATATATTCATATTAATAATAATAAAGATCTGAGAACACATAATGTTTACATATATTCATATTAATAATAATAATAAAGATCTGAGAACACATAATGTTTACATATATTCATATTAATAATAATAAAGATCTGAGAGCACATAATGTTTACATATATTCATATTAATAATAATAATAAAGATCTGAGAGCACATAATGTTTACATATATTCATATTAATAATAATAAAGATCTGAGAACACATAATGTTTACATATATTCATATTAATAATAATAAAGATCTGAGAACACATAATGTTTACATATATTCATATTAATAATAATAAAGATCTGAGAACACATAATGTTTACATATATTCATATTAATAATAATAATAAAGATCTGAGAACACATAATGTTTACATATATTCATATTAATAATAATAATAAAGACCTGAGAACACATAATGTTTACATATATTCATATTAATAATAATAATAAAGATCTGAGAACACATAATGTTTACATATATTCATATTAATAATAATAATAAAGACCTGAGAACACATAATGTTTACATATATTCATATTAATAATAATAAAGACCTGAGAGCACATAATGTTTACATATATTCATATTAATAATAATAAAGACCTGAGAACACATAATGTTTACATATATTCATATTAATAATAATAAAGACCTGAGAGCACATAATGTTTACATATATTCATATTAATAATAATAAAGACCTGAGAGCACATAATGTTTACATATATTCATATTAATAATAATAATAAAGACCTGAGAACACATAATGTTTACATATATTCATATTAATAATAATAATAAAGACCTGAGAACACATAATGTTTACATATATTCATATTAATAATAATAATAAAGACCTGAGAACACATAATGTTTACATATATTCATATTAATAATAATAATAAAGACCTGAGAGCACATAATGTTTACATATATTCATATTAATAATAATAATAAAGACCTGAGAACACATAATGTTTACATATATTCATATTAATAATAATAAAGACCTGAGAGCACATAATGTTTACATATATTCATATTAATAATAATAATAAAGACCTGAGAGCACATAATGTTTACATATATTCATATTAATAATAATAAAGACCTGAGAGCACATAATGTTTACATATATTCATATTAATAATAATAAAGACCTGAGAACACATAATGTTTACATATATTCATATTAATAATAATAAAGACCTGAGAGCACATAATGTTTACATATATTCATATTAATAATAATAATAAAGACCTGAGAGCACATAATGTTTACATATATTCATATTAATAATAATAAAGACCTGAGAGCACATAATGTTTACATATATTCATATTAATAATAATAAAGATCTGAGAGCACATAATGTTTACATATATTCATATTAATAATAATAATAAAGACCTGAGAACACATAATGTTTACATATATTCATATTAATAATAATAATAAAGACCTGAGAACACATAATGTTTACATATATTCATATTAATAATAATAAAGACCTGAGAACACATAATGTTTACATATATTCATATTAATAATAATAATAAAGACCTGAGAACACATAATGTTTACATATATTCATATTAATAATAATAATAAAGACCTGAGAGCACATAATGTTTACATATATTCATATTAATAATAATAAAGATCTGAGAACACATAATGTTTACATATATTCATATTAATAATAATAAAGATCTGAGAGCACATAATGTTTACATATATTCATATTAATAATAATAATAAAGATCTGAGAGCACATAATGTTTACATATATTCATATTAATAATAATAAAGATCTGAGAACACATAATGTTTACATATATTCATATTAATAATAATAAAGATCTGAGAACACAATGTTTACATATATTCATATTAATAATAATAATAAAGACCTGAGAACACATAATGTTTACATATATTCATATTAATAATAATAAAGATCTGAGAGCACATAATGTTTACATATATTCATATTAATAATAATAATAAAGATCTGAGAACACATAATGTTTACATATATTCATATTAATAATAATAATAAAGATCTGAGAACACATAATGTTTACATATATTCATATTAATAATAATAATAAAGATCTGAGAGCACATAATGTTTACATATATTCATATTAATAATAATAAAGATCTGAGAACACATAATGTTTACATATATTCATATTAATAATAATAATAAAGATCTGAGAGCACATAATGTTTACATATATTCATATTAATAATAATAAAGATCTGAGAACACATAATGTTTACATATATTCATATTAATAATAATAATAAAGATCTGAGAGCACATAATGTTTACATATATTCATATTAATAATAATAAAGATCTGAGAACACATAATGTTTACATATATTCATATTAATAATAATAATAAAGATCTGAGAACACATAATGTTTACATATATTCATATTAATAATAATAATAAAGATCTGAGAACACATAATGTTTACATATATTCATATTAATAATAATAATAAAGATCTGAGAACACATAATGTTTACATATATTCATATTAATAATAATAATAAAGATCTGAGAACACATAATGTTTACATATATTCATATTAATAATAATAAAGATCTGAGAACACATAATGTTTACATATATTCATATTAATAATAATAATAAAGATCTGAGAACACATAATGTTTACATATATTCATATTAATAATAATAATAAAGACCTGAGAACACATAATGTTTACATATATTCATATTAATAATAATAAAGATCTGAGAACACATAATGTTTACATATATTCATATTAATAATAATAATAAAGATCTGAGAACACATAATGTTTACATATATTCATATTAATAATAATAATAAAGACCTGAGAACACATAATGTTTACATATATTCATATTAAATAATAATAAAGATCTGAGAACACATAATGTTTACATATATTCATATTAATAATAATAAAGATCTGAGAACACATAATGTTTACATATATTCATATTAATAATAATAAAGATCTGAGAACACATAATGTTTACATATATTCATATTAATAATAATAATAAAGACCTGAGAACACATAATGTTTACATATATTCATATTAATAATAATAAAGATCTGAGAACACATAATGTTTACATATATTCATATTAATAATAATAATAAAGATCTGAGAACACATAATGTTTACATATATTCATATTAATAATAATAATAAAGACCTGAGAACACATAATGTTTACATATATTCATATTAATAATAATAAAAGACCTGAGAACACATAATGTTTACATATATTCATATTAATAATAATAATAAAGATCTGAGAACACATAATGTTTACATATATTCATATTAATAATAATAATAAAGATCTGAGAACACATAATGTTTACATATATTCATATTAATAATAATAATAAAGATCTGAGAACACATAATGTTTACATATATTCATATTAATAATAATAAAGATCTGAGAACACATAATGTTTACATATATTCATATTAATAATAATAATAAAGATCTGAGAACACATAATGTTTACATATATTCATATTAATAATAATAATAAAGACCTGAGAACACATAATGTTTACATATATTCATATTAATAATAATAATAAAGATCTGAGAACACATAATGTTTACATATATTCATATTAATAATAATAATAAAGATCTGAGAACACATAATGTTTACATATATTCATATTAATAATAATAATAAAGATCTGAGAACACATAATGTTTACATATATTCATATTAATAATAATAAAGATCTGAGAACACATAATGTTTACATATATTCATATTAATAATAATAAAGATCTGAGAACACATAATGTTTACATATATTCATATTAATAATAATAATAAAGATCTGAGAACACATAATGTTTACATATATTCATATTAATAATAATAATAAAGACCTGAGAACACATAATGTTTACATATATTCATATTAATAATAATAAAGACCTGAGAGCACATAATGTTTACATATATTCATATTAATAATAATAATAAAGATCTGAGAACACATAATGTTTACATATATTCATATTAATAATAATAATAAAGATCTGAGAACACATAATGTTTACATATATTCATATTAATAATAATAAAGACCTGAGAACACATAATGTTTACATATATTCATATTAATAATAATAATAAAGATCTGAGAACACATAATGTTTACATATATTCATATTAATAATAATAAAGACCTGAGAGCACATAATGTTTACATATATTCATATTAATAATAATAATAAAGATCTGAGAACACATAATGTTTACATATATTCATATTAATAATAATAATAAAGATCTGAGAACACATAATGTTTACATATATTCATATTAATAATAATAATAAAGACCTGAGAGCACATAATGTTTACATATATTCATATTAATAATAATAAAAGATCCTGAGAACACATAATGTTTACATATATTCATATTAATAATAATAATAAAGACCTGAGAACACATAATGTTTACATATATTCATATTAATAATAATAATAAAGACCTGAGAACACATAATGTTTACATATATTCATATTAATAATAATAATAAAGATCTGAGAACACATAATGTTTACATATATTCATATTAATAATAATAAAGATCTGAGAACACATAATGTTTACATATATTCATATTAATAATAATAAAGACCTGAGAACACATAATGTTTACATATATTCATATTAATAATAATAATAAAGACCTGAGAACACATAATGTTTACATATATTCATATTAATAATAATAATAAAGACCTGAGAACACATAATGTTTACATATATTCATATTAATAATAATAATAAAGACCTGAGAGCACATAATGTTTACATATATTCATATTAATAATAATAAAAGACCTGAGAACACATAATGTTTACATATATTCATATTAATAATAATAATAAAGACCTGAGAACACATAATGTTTACATATATTCATATTAATAATAATAATAAAGACCTGAGAACACATAATGTTTACATATATTCATATTAATAATAATAATAAAGACCTGAGAACACATAATGTTTACATATATTCATATTAATAATAATAAAGATCTGAGAGACACATAATGTTTACATATATTCATATTAATAATAATAATAAAGACCTGAGAACACATAATGTTTACATATATTCATATTAATAATAATAATAAAGACCTGAGAACACATAATGTTTACATATATTCATATTAATAATAATAATAAAGACCTGAGAACACATAATGTTTACATATATTCATATTAATAATAATAATAAAGACCTGAGAGCACATAATGTTTACATATATTCATATTAATAATAATAATAAAGACCTGAGAACACATAATGTTTACATATATTCATATTAATAATAATAATAAGACCTGAGAGCACATAATGTTTACATATATTCATATTAATAATAATAATAAAGACCTGAGAACACATAATGTTTACATATATTCATATTAATAATAATAATAAAGACCTGAGAGCACATAATGTTTACATATATTCATATTAATAATAATAAAGATCCTGAGAACACATAATGTTTACATATATTCATATTAATAATAATAATAAAGACCTGAGAGCACATAATGTTTACATATATTCATATTAATAATAATAATAAAGACCTGAGAACACATAATGTTTACATATATTCATATTAATAATAATAAAGACCTGAGAACACATAATGTTTACATATATTCATATTAATAATAATAATAAAGATCTGAGAGCACATAATGTTTACATATATTCATATTAATAATAATAATAAAGACCTGAGAACACATAATGTTTACATATATTCATATTAATAATAATAAAGACCTGAGAACACATAATGTTTACATATATTCATATTAATAATAATAAAGACCTGAGAACACATAATGTTTACATATATTCATATTAATAATAATAAAGATCTGAGAGCACATAATGTTTACATATATTCATATTAATAATAATAAAGATCTGAGAGCACATAATGTTTACATATATTCATATATAATAATAATAAAGATCTGAGAGCACATAATGTTTACATATATTCATATTAATAATAATAATAAAGACCTGAGAACACATAATGTTTACATATATTCATATTAATAATAATAAAGACCTGAGAGCACATAATGTTTACATATATTCATATTAATAATAATAAAGACCTGAGAACACATAATGTTTACATATATTCATATTAATAATAATAAAGATCTGAGAAGCACATAATGTTTACATATATTCATATTAATAATAATAAAGACCTGAGAACACATAATGTTTACATATATTCATATTAATAATAATAAAGACCTGAGAACACATAATGTTTACATATATTCATATTAATAATAATAAAGATCTGAGAGCACATAATGTTTACATATATTCATATTAATAATAATAAAGATCCTGAGAGCACATAATGTTTACATATATTCATATTAATAATAATAATAAAGACCTGAGAACACATAATGTTTACATATATTCATATTAATAATAATAAAGACCTGAGAACACATAATGTTTACATATATTCATATTAATAATAA
>NW_027466570.1:190000-225000 GCF_050575085.1 Anarhichas minor | reverse complement strand
ATGTAAACTATTAACTAAAACCAAAACAGTATCACAAATATTGACACACTTAAGTAGAACATTGTTGTGTTTTGTGACACTGTATCATCTCTCAAAAGCACGATTGATTATTAATAGTTAAGATGCAGAGATTGGTGGAAGACGGCTGCTCAGAAAGTGGCGCTTTGATGTCGGATGTTACAGCGACTGTGATGAACGCAAATGCAGATCTCACAGTCCTGGTTGCATGAAAAACGTAACTTAATGCATATCTTGATGAGTTCTTTCTACGAAGACAGTTTTTCTAAAATTAGATTTAAAAACATCAATATGTCGCCTCCGTTACAGTGTTGTAATACGTTGACCCATAACTCCTGCATCATAACACGAGAGAAACACTGACACACTCGAGAGTAACCATATTTTCTTACACTCCTCAGAGCTTCACAGTGAAACGTTTCTGCACATCAGGTCCTCATTTCCAGCTTATCAACATAAAGAGCCATGCAGAGGCAGAACCAGTATCTTAAAACCAGTAGAAACCAGTCGGCTGTGAACATGAAGGAGGCGTTTCAGTGACCAACAAAAGGTGATCTAAATGGAGTCTAACTAGATTTAATTAGATTCAGATCTGATAAGCAGATGTTGGATTATGAAACCGTGCTGTATGTGTGTGTCATTTATCCAGATGTGACTTTAATTTGTCCCCATCTTGTCTCTGATGTCCCACATGTGTGTGTCCCACGGAGTGTCTGAACAGGTCGTAACAGCAGCACACTCACCAGCGATGCCGTAGTACTGGGAGGCGGCGCAGGCCAGTCTGTTGGGGATGAACGGAGACACCTCCACAGCGTAGCCATGACGGGCCGGACAGCGAAACACCTTCTCCATCAGCAGCAGCTGCTGCAGCCAACTGGGGGGGCAAGTCCAGCACGACGAGGAGAGGAGGGAGAGGACAAAGACAAGGACGTTATGAAGCCATACGTTTACTTCTACAGCTGCTTCATGTGGACGGAGAACTAGTCCAACTATGCACTAAAATGCCAACGTGTTGGTAAACAAACTTATATTTAAAATCTGTTCTCAAGCTCATATCTTATCAGTGTGTCCCGTGTCACATAAGTCCTTTATGTCTTATTATTGACTTTAATATAAGAGCAGAATATAAAGTAAAATACATTTCAATGTAAATAAAATGAGCTGCAACAGTAATACATCAATAATTATAATACGGTAATATAATATATATTCTGAAATGTGCCATTCTGCATAATAAGTACTTTAACTATATTTTGATGCTGATGCTTTGAATGCAGGACTTTTATTCATAACAGAGTATTTGTACACTGTGGTAGCATATTAGTACTTTTACTGAAGTAAAATACCTGAGTACTTCTTCCACCACAGTTTAAATATATGTTTACGATAAACGTATGTCTCTTTATGATGTTTTACATCTCATATGGTAGCTAAAGTACTCTAAAATAGAAAATATAACGTAAAAAATGACCGCAAAACCACCGGATCACATTAAAAACCAACTCAGAAAACCGTTAATGACTCACAGATGAAACACGACCACTTTCAGACTCCACCGTAACGTCGAAACGTTAAAACAACCGGATAACGATTCATAAATCCTAAAGAAGAAGACGTTCAGAGCAGCTCTTCACCTCCTTCACGTGTCATCCACTTCCGTGTTTTGATCAGCTGATTCAACGTCCACGTGACACGGACGCGGACAAAAATATTGTGTTACGTGAAAATAAATTGCAAAACATCATTATGTCACATTTTTTTATTTGTCTTGATATAAAACACTACAAAAAAAGGTTGTTACATTTTTATTTATTTTATTTTATTTATTTTTATTTGAGTATTTTTTGCACCGGAAACACGTCACACTTTGGGGGGCGTGATTTTAGAATCACCGTCAAATCCTCGTGTTGCTATTGGCTGAGCGCGGAATTTAAAATGTACCGTTAGTGGCACCGTCAGCGCGAGAGAAACGAACCTAAACGATGAGCGGAACTGATCCGTGAAACAATCGACCCGATAGATGTCGAACACAACACAACAAAAGGACTTTATTTAAATACATAATGGATATTCCCTCTTATTTACAGTAAGTCAGCGCTATCCGGTGTTAGCTTCATGCTAGCTAGGTTAGCTTTGTTGCTATCGTCGAATTGTAACTTATTTACGAACTAACACAACCGTTCCTCGTTGTTTCTGCTCTCCTTTAATTGTGTGTATTATTTCAGACACTTCGAGAGCAGACTGGGCTCGTACACGGGAGACGACCCTCTGGACCCGTGGGACAAGTGAGTAGAACCGGTTAGCATTAGCATTAGCTAGCTAGCTCTGGTGTTTGTTGGGAAACGTTGGGAACGTTGTTTGTGGAGGAAACAAATATCAGTTGAGGAAAAGTACAAGTTTGAGGTACCTTTACTTCATTTTTTTAGTTAGTTAATTTAATATCATTCTATTTTATTGTGTATATAATATGCATTTTTTATATTTCTTTACTCTGTTGTTTTTCTTGTCTGAGGTTGAATGTTCTAACAAGAGTAGATATTAAAGTCTGTGTGTCCTACAGTTTGTTTACCTGCGATATTCTTTAATTGAAGATGTTCACAAGATGCACAGTTTACTTTCAGAGCTCGTTACAGTCTCATGTACCTGGAGGTGGAGTCTCAGGTGGAATGGTGACTTCATGGTGCTCTTTCCTTATTTTCCTTTTAAGAATATAGCTTGATGTTTAAGCAAACTGTCATCCCCGTATGATCTTCCCACCTATTTATGTGCAATCAGGTGAATAAGGTACGTGACTGCACACCTCTCTTGCCGCTCTATTCCCAGGTTCGTGGAGTACCTGGAGCAGAGATCACCAGCAGATGGAGGCAGCGGGATGTCGCTGGTGTTCGACACTCTGGTTCAGAGGTTTCTGAACGTCGAGCAATACGCCAACGACATCAGATACGTGAACCACTGCATCAGATGTGTAAGTGTCACTGAGATGTTGTCCAGACTAAAGGCCTCACATGAGCGGCTCATCACTGCGTCTCTGCATCACAGGCGAGTTATTACTCGGACCCCGTCGCTCTGTACACTCACGTGTTCAGTAAAGGTGTCGGCACCACGACCGCTGCCTTCTACGTGGCCTGGGCTCAGCAGTGTGAACGGAGGGGGATGAACGACCAGGCCGAGGCCGTGTACCAGAAGGCCACGGAGAACCGAGCCCAGCCAGCCGGCACCGTCCTCAGTGAACACGGGTAACGATAAATACATTACTGTGTTTATGTTGGCCGCTCTCTCTACCAGGAGTTCCATAGTGGTTTGAGTGTCTCATACAGTCACTAACATGCTCAACAATAACTTCAATGTGCTGAAAAGTAAATCTAAATCTGATCTGCAGGCAGTTTCAGACCAGAACCAGAAGCCAGACACCAGTATCCGGTAAGCGTCTCATCCATGTCCTTCTCAGTCTGTTGATATTTATGTTTAATATATAGATATTTATTCAATATATTTGTTTCTTAAAAGCTGGGAGTCAAAACCCGTTGCAGAACTCCCTCTTAACCAATCAGATGTCCTCTCACAGAGAGCCGGCAGCTGCAAACAAGGCGAGTGTCTTTGGTTGTCAGTGTTGATCGTTTAATATCAATACGATGTTCAGATCCATCGATAATCCTCGTCCTCTGTTACAGGACTCTGTGGACTGTCCCGCTAACCCACCGACGTATAGAACCGTCATAACGTGAGTCACCTTTCATGGTTTGTGTGTAAAGTTCTGCAGGTGTTCGTGTCTCTGAAACACTAAACACTGAAGCTAGAGAGTCAGTCTTCAGATGACACTAAAACACATGAAAACAGGGATTTATTCTACCAAAGAGAGTTCAACTGTCTGTCTGCTCTCTATCAGCAAATACCTGTTTCTCATTTCATTTATTATCATTATTTCTAATTTTTCACAGTTAAACATGCAGATGGAGGCTCTACACGTTATAAAACTATTCACATGTTTCAGCCTCTCCTCTCTCCTCTTCTCCTCTCCTCTCTCCCCCCTCTCTCTCTTCTCTTCTCCTCTACTCTCTCTTCTCTTCTCCTCCTCTCTCTCCTCCTCTCTCTCCTCCTCTCTCTCCTCCTCTCTCTCCTCCCCTCTCTCTCCTCCCCTCTCTCTCTTCTCCTCTCCTCTCCCCTCTCTCTCTCTCTCTCCTCCTCTCTTCTCCCCTCTCTCTCTTCTTCTCTCCTCTCCTCTCTGTGTTCACTTCCTGTAGTTCAGTCAGAGTGTCTCCTCCTTGTAGTCACATGACTGTTGGTCTCAGATGAATCAATCATGACGTCATAGTTTCACACTTTAATGTTTTTACACAATCTAGTTAAAGTGAACTCTTTATTAGAGGAGACGTTTATAATGAGAACATGAAGAATAAAATGTTGTTGATTGAATATAATAATTGAAAGCTTCGTTTCGGAACCGTGCGTCACACACGATGTGTTCAAGGACCGTCGGATAGATGAAACTCTGACGATAATGACCGTTTTTACAGCCTCTGGCTGAACGGTGAAGTTTTGCGGATTGTTTAAAAGAAAACATGCTTTTCCATCCTGCCGGTTGGTTTTAAGGGTTCAGAGGATTAAAGTTTAAAAAAATTGTCGCACAAAGGACGATAAAGTTGGTGACGCTGAGCAAAGTTATCACACTTACGCTCTACAACTGAAGTTAGATTACGTGTTCAGATAAAAGGTCAATACAGCCGAACAAATGCAGCCGTGCATCCTGGTACATGTAGTCACTGAGGAGTCATTCACCGCTGATTAGACATCCACTCAAAGAGGTGGTGACTTTCCTTCAGAGGGTGCTTCTCCTGATTGTCAGAGGCACAGCATGCGGACTGTGTGACGTGCTGCATAAATACGTGTCCAGCCGAACTATGAAACTGATACCATCTGACGTGTGTCCTCCTCCTCAGAGTCTCTCGCTCTGAGACTTCGGGGACGATTCCCTCGAGCTCCGGTGTTCACACCGTGTCGGCGTACACGAAGGAGGCGCTCGTGTGTGAGGGATCTGAGCTCTGCTTTGAGGAAGTCCGAGCGGCAAAATACTTCCAGAAGCTGAAGGAGAAGCAGGCGATGGACAGGCGAGAGATGAGTAAGCTGATGCTTTATGAATTAAACTGCAGTGGGAAAGAAGTAAACCTGCTGTGATGTCATTTAAGATTAAAAACAAATTTCACATACTGCTAAATGAACTCTGTTCTGTTTCCAGTGGAGACGATGATTATGAAGCAGGAAGAAGGCATCCTGAGCATTAAAAGTACTTTGGAGAAAGCGAACCTTGACCCGGAGGCGTGTGGAGGTTTAACCAGCGAGCCGTCACTGCAGAGGGTGAGACTGAAGCATGTTTGGTTCTTATTCGTGTTGTTGATGAGCGCTTCATCTGAAGATAAAAGACTTTAAGTTATGCGTTCATGTCGTATCAGAGTCATCGTACTTCTGAGTTTCTGACCTCTGACTCGGGTCCAAATCATAAGTGCAGATGGGACACTCGGATATGTCTGAGTTAAAGGAACAGTAGTGTGTTTGTATGAGGTTCTTCTCCACAGTCAGGGTTCTACTACAGGAGATGAGTTTATAGAACCAGACAGGAGAACATGTGATCTCTACAAAGACACAGACTCCATTCACTGAAACACTGATTCTACCTCTCAGGACACAGGAGCTGCTGCTCTACTGCTGCCTCCATCTGTTACTGTGTTGTTGTGTCACTTTAGTGTTTTAAAAGTTTTATTCAGATTCACTAAAAGTCACACAAACTCACTAACAGATGGAGGCATCAGTAGACCAACAGCTCCTGTGTCCTGAGAGGTAGAATCTGTTTTTATGAATAGAGTCTGGTGCTGTGGAGAAACCTCCAACAACCTCGCTTAAAAAAATCCAAACTATCCCCTCAAGTCAGCCAGAGACCTAAAATCTGACGTACATGAAACACCGACCTTTGTTTCCTTTGCTGCAGCTGTCTCTAATAGAAACAGCCACCAGTGTGAACCCTGATCCTACCCAGCAGCCCTCTGGGCGTCCTGAACCCTCAAACCGCCCGACCAACAGGCGCTCTCTGGGCTTGAGATTACACGACGAGTCGACCTTCGTCCAAGAGGCCTCTGCCGGAGCCGCGCCGCCTCGACGGCAGCTCGACTCAGGAGCCGCTGGCGCTGTGAGCTCGGTGGTTTCCCATCATGCCCCTCACCTGGCTGACAGGAGCGTTCATTTACAACCATCTGCACCGACGTCTGTGTCCACGGACCAGGCATCTTCTGTTCAGACCTGGATGGTTGAGTCTCGGTCGGTCCAGCAGACTGGCGGTCTCTGTCGGGACGATCTGGTTCACCCACAGGAGCTCAACGATGTACACCTGTGAGTAGCTTCTAAACTGGACAGCTGCATGCTGGTGCTCTGAACCAACAGGAAGTCAGTTATTGTAACTGGGTTTATTATTCTTACCAGGAGACAACCTCTGATTCTGCCGAGTGAAGCCGATGCGGAAGTGTCTTAAAACCTGCATTCTCTCTAGTGTCCACCAGGGGGCGACTCCTCTGGTTGTATAGAAGTCTATGAGAAAATGACTCTACTTCTCTCTTGATTTATTACCTCAGTAAACATTGTAAACATGAGTTTATGGTCTCAATCTCTAGTTTCAAGTCTTCTTCAATACAGCATGATGTTCATTTAGTACATTATGGTCCATTTAGAGTCAAACAGACCATAAAGCAGGGGATGCTTTAGGGCGGGGCTACACAGTGATTGACAGGTCTCTACATCACTCCTCCTCAGTCTGAATATGGTCACTTCCTGTTGCCAGCACATCTCTGGTAAACACAAGATTTAAAGTGGTGCTTTTGTGTGATTCTTTGTGGAGAAACTCTCGACATTATCGTGTTATCGTGTTTCTGCCCTTTTCTTCAGGACTAAAGTAATCATTGGTGAATTATTAAACCCTTTTTATAACGGTGGCTAAAAAACTGTATGTTGATAATATTTGTATGAATGTGTAAAAGATTGATTTCTTCTATTCTAAATTTCTTTCTTAAATTCCTTTCTCCCTCTCAGGGACGTCTTCCAGCCAGCGGAGCCTGAGGAGAAGCTGAACAGTGAGTCCACCAGTGGTTCAGGAGAACGTCCTCCTCCTCCTCTATCGGTCTGTTTTCAAACCTTCTCTTTTGTCTCAGTGTCGCAGGGCGGAACAGCCAACCTGTCTCACATCACTCCCAACAACTCACTGGGCTTCGTTCAGGCCACACCGTCCAGGGTGCTGCCGTCACCCACCGTCAACACCCGGGAAGCTCTGGGTGAGTGTTTTATAGTGATGTAAGGGACCGTAGTGGATCCATGATCTGTACTGATCCTCCTCACAGTCTGTCGTTAACCATCACAGTGTAAATAAAGTTTAATCGTTAACCATCACAGTGTAAATAAAGTTTAATTGTTAACCATCACAGTGTAAATAAAGTTTAATTGTTAACCATCACAGTGTAAATAAAGTTTAATCGTTAACCATCACAGTGTAAATAAAGTTTAATCGTTAACCATCACAATGTAAATAAAGTTTAATCGTTAACCATGACAGTGTAAATAAAGTTTAATCGTTAACCATCACAGTGTAAATAAAGTTTAATTGTTAACCATCACAGTGTAAATAAAGTTTAATTGTTAACCATCACAGTGTAAATAAAGTTTAATCGTTAACCATCACAGTGTAAATAAAGTTTAATCGTTAACCATCACAGTGTAAGTAAAGTTTTAACGTTAACCATCACAGTGTAAATAAAGTTTAATCGTTAACCATCACAGTGTAAGTAAAGTTTTAACGTTAACCATCACAGTGTAAATAAAGTTTAATCGTTAACCATCACAGTGTAAGTAAAGTTTTAACGTTAACCATCACAGTGTAAATAAAGTTTAATCGTTAACCATCACAGTGTAAGTAAAGTTTTAACGTTAACCATCACAGTGTAAATAAAGTTTAATCGTTAACCATCACAGTGTAAGTAAAGTTTTAACGTTAACCATCACAGTGTAAATAAAGTTTAATCGTTAACCATCACAGTGTAAGTAAAGTTTTAACTAGTGCTGGGCAAGTTAACGCATTCATTAATTAACGCCAACAATTATTTTATCGCGCATAATGCATTTTTAAAATTTATTATTATAATTCTTTTTTTTTCTTTTTTTTTTATTGAAAGACAAGAGACAATACATATACATAACAACAAGAGGATGACATGAACAGTGGGATAAAAGCCAGCAAACATCCTATAGTCAGTCATGTTAGTGCACCTATATGCTGAAATTCACCGTAAACGCATTTAAACGGCACAGATCGGGAGCGAGCGAAGGACTTTGAAAGTTAGCGGAAACATAAACGTGAGACAACATCCGGTTTATTCAGACGAACATCCGGTTTTCAGAATAAGATGCCAACAAAGTATGAATTATATTCACATTAAGTATAAAACATGCTACCTGCATCTCGTGAACCAAATGTTATTGCCCTTTAGTTCATATAGCAGTACTTTTAAATAAAAGTGCGCAATACACTACTTTTGAATTCATTATTGAACTTTGCCATAACAATGAGATTAATCGCACAAAATCCATGCGATTAAATATTTAAATCGTTGCCCAGCACTAGTTTTAACGTTAACTATCAGAGTGTAAATAAAGTTTTAACGTTAACCAACAGGAGGTTCACTTCAGGTACATGATGATGCCTTCAGGCTCTGCTCAGTGAACATGAGTACTGACTGAAGGTACATTATAACGTTATCATGATGTGTTCACATGTCATCTGTAAAATGTAGTCTTGGTGATAAACGTGAATATGATGATTCCTTCGATGTGTTTCTGTGTGACCCAGATGTGATCATGGACATGTTCCAGGCCCCGACGCTGCTCCAGGATCCGCTCAGCAACACGTCGCTGCTCCGCGCCGCTGAGCGGGGGTTCGATTCCCGCTACCCAGGAACCGGTAAATGTGCCGCAAACGGACGTTTATGTTCAGGTTTTATTTAAGAGAGTCGGAGCGTTTCCACAGCCGAGTGACTTAAAGTCTCATTCACCGAGAGGTTTGTATGAAAATACATAAAAAGCAATATTCATTAATCAACTCATTGATCAATCAAGATGCTAATTGATTACGAGTCATTCCTACAGCCGTGTGAACACGATGCAGAATGTTTGTCTCATGAGTATTAAAATGAATTACAAACTGATCGGACGATTCGGAACCGCTTCTCGATTCCCGTCCCGAGAGACGTCGAGTGAAAAGTATTGACACGCTGTACGTGGTGGCAGACTCGGTGTTCATGCTGCTGCTGATTTCTATCAATGAATGAATATTTTTATTCTATTGGATTCTGATAATCGTCACGCTTCCTTTTTAACTTTTATCTTCGTTTTTCTGTCTGGTTTTTGGACGCAGGCGTCTCGTCCTCGACGGCTCCGTTCACCGTCTTCCAGGACGAGATGGACAAAGAGAACGGCAGGTAAATAACGTATAAATACATCCACGTCAGGCGTTAGCTTCGGCTTCATGGTTTAGATTGTTGTCTATTCGATGATGAAATAAGTCGATGGGCGTTGACGTGACTGCTGTTCCTGTTCTTTTGTCCGTCTCTCGTGCTGCTCAGTGCTGCTGCTCCGTCTAAACCAATCAGAGCTCTGGCACAGATCCCAGCGCCGAACAAACCCAATGTGAGTAAGAAGGACACTTTACGAAGACGCTGATTCTTGTCTTCATGGTGTTTAAAGCTGGTATCAATACGCTAATGTTAGTAGGTTTATCTCACGAAATACGAGGATTTATTTATTCATTTTTTAGGGCGATGACGTCATAAAACAGACTTTTGAAGCTTTAGATGTAACGATATTCGATGCGGTAAAGTGAGACCGCGTGTCCTCGGCGGACGTCATGTGTTCTTTTTAAATGTTTTTAAATGTCCTCGCTGAGCAGGAGACTGCTGCCGAGCTGACCCCAGACGAGAGCACCATGTGGGGAGCTCGATACAACTCCCTCAACTCTCTGGCTGCGTGTCCCAACAGCACCTCCGACTTCGCCATGTTGGCTCAGTTCGTCTCCACACCGTTCACACACAAGACGCCGTTCACCTTCTACGAGGAGGACCGAGGTAACACACGCACACACACACACACACACACACACACCGTTCACCTTCTACGAGGAGGACGGGGGTAACACACACACACACACACACACACACACACTCTCCACCTGTGTTCACTGATAAAAATACTTTTTACACGGATTTTACAAAGAACACAAATTAGTTTTTAGATGCTTTAGAAACAGGAAGTCTTAAATATTTAGGAGCCAAATCAAATATTTTACAGGATATTCAACCTTTGTTTCTTCATAATAAATAGAATGGGTGACTAGTTTGTCTAACGGTAATAAAGTAGTTCGTGAGATTACAGATGATGATGATGATGATGATGATGATGCCTCCTCTCTGCAGTGCAGCTCGATGGTGTTTAGTCTTTGATTCCTCACAGCTCAGTTTGTTTGTTCTCTGGTGTTTCAGAACAATGCAGCACGCTGAGTATAAATGTCTT
Source organism: Anarhichas minor (assembly GCF_050575085.1). NCBI lineage: Eukaryota > Metazoa > Chordata > Actinopteri > Perciformes > Anarhichadidae > Anarhichas > Anarhichas minor. The sequence continues at coordinate 214,389 of NW_027466570.1, read as the reverse complement.
TGTTCAGGCTCCAGCCGTCCTGCTGCACATGGTCTCATTCAGATATCATCTTTCTGTTCTTCAGAGAACGACTGTGATGGTGGAGACGCTGAGGACGAGGCTTTCATCAGACGACAGACGAAGAAACTCAGGTAACCAGTCTGTCGCTGTTTCAGGCTCACTTCAGAGGTTTCTAGAGGCGCTACTTCTTAACAACCATTTCATTCTGAAGGGAGAAATAATGAAATGTACCTGATCCCAACTGTTTAAATGTTAGACTGAGGTTCTTTAGTCATAGAGGACACGCAGCGTACGGAGAGATGTGATCGAGTTAATCCAAGGAAGAAAAGGAATACCTCCGGTTCTTAAAAAGAAGACATGACTAATAACAGACTTTAAATACACACATTAAGAATATGAGAAATGTATAAGAAAAGTGTGAGTCTGTGTTTCATGTTGTATGTTTTAATATCTCTGTGACATGTGATGGACGAGATGTTTAATGATGACGTCATGTGTTCAGCCCCATCATGGAGCAGAGTCCGTCCAACGACACGGCCTTGGGTCAGCGGCTTCCTTCCTCCTCCGCTGCTGCACACGGCACCATCGTGGGCGAAGGCCTCGCCTCGGCCCCGCACTGCCTGACCTCCTCCTCCATCACCATGGTGCAGCCCCCGCCTCCCGCCGCGCTGTCCTTCAGGGACCAGACCCTGTGTCCCACCGACGCCTCCGTCCACGGGACCGCCGCCGGCTGGGACGTGTACACGGGCCCCGAACCGGACGCTTCAGTCGGACCCCAAAGAGAAGCGTTCACCATCATGGAGGACCTGGACAAACCCGCCAGCCCGGAGCGGGTCCAGAGACCGGTCGCCGATGTCCCCATGACTCCGGAGTGTGCCGTCCAACCGGACTGGCTGGTCTTCAGGAGCCCCGAGCTGCGGGTCGAGCCGGACCTGGACGCCTTCATGAGTCCACGGCAGCGCAACAGGACGCATGTGGACGTCCCCGTGAGTCCACAGCAGCTCTGTGCCGACGTGCCCATGAGCCCGGTGCAGCAGCAGTTCAGCGCCGAGGATGAACTCATGAGTCCAGACGTCAGAGGGGTGAAGCCGCTCGCCGCCGACGTGTCCATGAACGCAGCAGCAGGAGGAGAGCCGGCCGCGGCGCGGCTGGTGCCGGACCCCTGGGACGATGAGCTGATCTCTGGTCTGCTGTCGTCACTCGACCCTCCTCTCACCTCTCACCCCCGCTGCGTCACCTGGCTGTGCAAAGTCCCCAACATCAGCCCCAAGACCACCATCCGCATGGGTGAGGACAGCTGGTTTTTTTGTTTTTTTGTTGTGTAAATTTTGACTAAATCAAACTTAATATTTCAGATCACATGAGGCTTCATTTATAATCCTGTAAACACAGAAACAAACGCTGAAATGTCAGATTTCCTGGTTTGGTTCCAAACGCACCAAAAGGTTTCACGTGTGTGAAATGAAAACGTTTTCCTCTCGACAGGAAAAGCGTCTCTGCGAGTCGACTGCGTCCTCGGTGAAGGTGCTTTTGCGACGGTTTACCAGGCGACCGTCCCCGAGACCTCCGAGAGGACGGTGTTAAAGGTGAGAAAGTAAACCTGGAAAGTCAGTTTTACTGACGTAAAAAACGTTCTAGTCTCTGATAATGTTACATCGTAAACAACCAATCGGTGTTTAAACCAACAGGAGGAGAGCTAGTGACGTTAGCAGCACCGCTAACGGCTAACCAACGATCATCAATGATATCTGAGCCCAATTCTTCTTCTGTGGTTTCAGGTCCAGAAGCCGGCCAATCGCTGGGAGTTTTACATCCACACTCGGCTGGACGCTCGTCTGCGGCCCGACGTCCGTCACCTGTTCAGCAGCGTCCACTCCGCTCACCTCTTCCACGACGGCAGCGTGCTGCTCGGCGAGCTCCACAACCACGGCACCCTGCTGGTACGTCGGCTCCGAGACGCGGTCGCCATCTTTCTTTACGGACGTCTTCTGACCAGATTGTTCGTTTTTTTTTTTGTTTGTTTTTTTTGTCCAATCAGAACGCGGTGAACATTTACAAAACCCTGAGCGACAAGGTGATGCCTCAGCCGCTCGTCATGTACTTCGCCGTCTGCATCCTGCACATGGTGGAGCAGCTGCACGCCGTCCACGTCGTCCACGCCGACATCAAACCAGACAACTTCCTGCTGGGAGAGAGGTAACCGCCACTAACCACGTTATTCTAGCATCGAAACCTCGGGGCTCGTCTTCATCGTTACTGCTGTTGTGTCTCAGGTTCCTGGACAACAAGTGCTTTGAGCCAGAGAACCTGGATCACGGCCTCGTCCTCGCCGACTTCGGGCAGAGCATCGACATGGAGCTTTTCCCAGAAGGCACTGCTTTCACCGCCAAGTGTTTGACGTCGGGCTTCCAGTGTACGGAGATGCTCAGCGGGAAACCCTGGAGCTACCAGGTGAGGACTCGCGGGACATTTATTCCTCTTATCAGACCAGAATATTATTAAAGCTTACGTTTTCTAAGTTTTTATTTTATTTTTTTTTGCATTTTTTTTAAGTTACCAGAAATAGTAGTAAGATTTATTTTGCACAATGTGACTTAAAACTGGAAATTAATTAGCAATTAAGACTCTTTTCAGGCCGCTTTCTTTTAAAGGTCTCACTGTATCGTGTGTGTGTGTGTGTGTAGACGGATTACTTTGGCATAGCGGGGACCGTCTACTGCATGCTGTTCGGGACGTACATGCGGGTCACCAATGAAGGCGGCGTGTGGAAGACCAACGGTGTTTTTAGAAGGTAATTCTGCACTCTGACTATAATCATAACAATAGTTGGCATCTTAGCAATTAGCCTTAGTGCTAACCATTAGCATAAGCTAACTGATGGGTAGCGGCCATAATGCACGGTGACTTTATAAACAGCAAAGTCAGGCTACATGTTGAAAGTGACGTAGACCAAACCCAGCAGTTCATATGGTGCTGTTTTTAGTATTATCTGTAACTAGCATTAAAGCATGGTGGAATTAGCACGCTAGCTAGCTAACTAGCCAGTCGCTACCAGAGCCGTGATGCGGCGTCTCTACGTCACGACGTTCTTGATTTAAACTTTTGGAGATCCCAGTGAAGTGGAATGAATAACGGGGATCGTGCAGCTTTACGTTTTATCTCTATAAAAGCCACGTTCTCCACAGGAACCCCCACAGCGACTTGTGGCAGGACTTCTTCCGCGCTCTGCTCAACGTGCCGGGCGGCGGTTCCCCCCCGAGCCTGCGGAGCCTCCGCTGCACGCTGGCATCGACTCTCTGGCAAAACTACGGCAACAAACTGTCCTCGCTGAAGAGCCGCATGATGGTTCTGCTGCTGGAGAGCAGGAAAACAGCGCGCAGATGATTTTAACGCCAGATGGAAGATTTTATCTTCGTATCGGAATTCATTCATTCGTATAAAAACATGTAATTATTATTTAGTCGCTTTTTTTTTTTTTAATGTATTTGTATCTGCTTACAAATTGTTTGAGTGAAGAGCAAGAATAATAAAATGTTTAATAAAACAAGTTAAAGTTATCTGATACACAAGTTTATTTAATTTTTTTTTTGGGTTCTTTTTTTCAGAATCGGTGTCGTGTTATGAATTTTATTTTATTTTACGGTTCACTCATTTTATAGATTTTTAGTGTCTCTTTATTTAATAATAATAATCATGTGTTTAACACATTTTATATTCATACTTGAAAACTGAGCAGTTGATTTAACAATTATTTCACATTATTGTTTCTGGCTAAATTAAAGTGGAATTCTTGATACGACCACCAGATGGCGCCAAAGTCACACATACATTGTTTCTTTCCTACACATGCTAGTTTTAAAGCTGCACTAATCTTTAATAAATCACGAACTTTTTGCCTCTTAGAGCTCCATGTTTTTCTCTCATTTCCTGTCTGGAGGCAGAACTTTGAAGATGACCGCTATTGCAAAAGGAAACTCAAACGCGTGCGTGCGTAGTTGGTCTAAGATCTGATCCAGAATCAGGGTGTCTGTGTCACTGTGCAGCCTCAGTTTCATCCTCTCTTTCTTTAAATGTCTCCACATGTTCAGACCTGTAGCTCCGCCCACTTCTCAGCATGTTTCTACCCGAGAGCCTCCAGATCCCCATCAGGGTTTAACACGACTAAACATCTTCACATTCATATGTGAAGATGTGTGAAGATAAGAAACAACGGGAGGATTTAATCAGCAACATTTTACTTTAAATATAGAAACTGTTCATGTTGCCGGCCAGACGTCCTTTAACCTTGAATGCTCGCAGGTGGAGCAGGTGAAGCGTCACCATGTGATGCAGGTGAAGCACAGACTGAAGAGTGAATAGGAATTTAACTTCTTCTTCAGTCTTTACTTCACCGCTCGGCTGCATTTCTCTTCAAACCTGTGGGCGTTTCTTTCCCCAACAGTTCAGTCTGTACCTGAAGGCAGCGACTGCTCTGCCCCCCCCCCCCCCCCCCCCCCCCCCCCCCCCCCGGAAACACCTGGCTGCCTTCAGGTTCTGTCAGAAATATCTAAACTGGACCCTTCAAAGAACAGATGTGTAATATTTCCTTTTAGTTGATGTTTATGAAACTCAAACTCAGAATGTGTTGAACATCAACGGGTGAGGAAATGTTGAGCATGATGTCGTATTGATGCTAATATTAATAAACAAGATTCTCTTTAGAATATTTAAATTTAATATGAAAGTAAATATTGTTGCTTTCTTTTCATTAATAGGTAAATTATTCAGTTTTAGCATCAAATCTTTTTTCTTGTTTCAACACAACTTTATTGTGTTTTCACAAAATCATCAATGTGTCTTTTTAACATCATAAAAACATTAAAACAAACTCTTCTCAAGAAAGATGTGCTGTTATAAAACATGTTAATAGAATCTTTGTAAGGAGCCCATCTCATTCCTTGGTCACGGTGCCGTAATAATAACTTAAAATAATTATCAGACTGAATCTTTAATGAGGTTTAAATGTAACGGAACAAAATTTGCTTTATGGAGATTACATTTTAGGAATAATCACTTGAAGTTCAACAACAAAAACACAATTAGACAAAACATTTAAGCCTGAAACCTTAAACTGTTTGTTAAAATATCACAATAGAATCAAACCAAGCAGGGCTTTCAAAGTCAAAAACAATGAATGTCTGATATTTAAAATGCACGAATGCAGCCAGAATGTCCTCTGGGTTAAGTGGAGCCCAAACTTCCCAGCAGCGCTTGAAGGCAGCGCTGCAGAGAAGGAGAGCCTGAGTGTTCCTGAGTGTGAGAGACATGGAGGGCAATGGAGGACTGTCGGACGGAGCTGTGACTGCTGCCTGCAAAGAGGGAGACCCCATCACCCAGGTGGAGTGTTTGAGCTCTTCAACGTCTACTTTATTCTAATAGTTTATTCTGATGTGTTCTGAAGTCTGTGTTTAGAGGCTGTAATGCAGTCCAACCTGTTGGCCTACAGACCTGCATGCCTGTAGGCCTCACTGGCACTCTCCACTCTTTAACATGTTGTACAGCAAAGAAAACTCCACTTTAAGAGATTTATTCTCACATTTTAAAGTTCCACTTCACACAAATAACTACAAAACATTCAAGTCATTTCTAGCGTCATTCAGCCGGGAAAGTTCCAGCTTCATGTGCCAAGAGCTTTAGATGTGAGGTTTCTGCTGCCACCTCCGCACCATGGTGGAGAAACTCGACAGCAACTTGAGCTTCACAACAAGAACTTTATATATAAATGAAGTTAAGAGGAGCGTGATTATTTAAACTATTGTTTCATATGTGTATTCTAAACATGATATCATTATTTGATTTCTAAATAACTCGGTGTTTAATGACGGATGTCTTTATGAATCTGTGCTTCTGCTGAATGAATAAACTCTTCACTAGAATGGTGTCTGTAAAGAATTCATTGTTCTGTTTCATCAACACGCTGGACGACTTGCAACTTGGGAGAACTGATCCTTTATATATTTAGAGTTTATTTCAATACTCTCACTTCACATAATTGTAAAAGAAAAGACGTATTTAAAGACTAGCAGGTGATTAGTGAAGCGTTTAGCCGCTGAAGAGACAGATATTTGGCGGTGGAGACCAAAGACGGAGCTAAAAGAGAAAATATTGGACTTGAACACCGATGAGCTGAAAGAGTTTGTGATGACTGTTCATAGCTGTAAGATGTTGATGAGTGCAGCTTTAAAGAGCGATTGTCTTGATGACTTCTCGTCCGTGCAGGACTACATGATGCAGCAGACGATGCTGAGGGTCAAAGACCCGGCGAGGTCTCTGGACTTCTACACTCGAATCCTGGGCATGACGTGAGTCTGATCGTCCTTCCGCTCTGATCGGCTGTGAAACCATTAAACTCCTGACTGGTTCTCCTCTGCGTTTTGTCCCAGCTTGCTCCAGAAGATCGACTTCCCCTCGATGCGCTTCACCCTCTACTTCCTGGGTTACGAGGACAAGTCGGACATCCCGGCCGACATCAAGGAGAGGACGGCGTGGACGTTCTCTCGCCGGGCCACCATAGAGCTCACACAGTACGCGGGAATAAACCCCGAAACACCAGATCTATTTTCATGCACTTTAATGACTTTTCACCGTTCGGTGTAAAAGAACTTCATTATTTCCCGTTCTTCAAAAACATGCCGATATTGTCTTGACTTCGTTGTAGCAGCATGTTGAACTTTTACATTTAGGACACCAGTATTTTCACTATTAATTATTCTGCAGTTCATTTCTCTAATTAATCGTTTAGTTTATGAAATGTCTGAAAATATCTCTGTCTTGAAAACGTTTTGATTTTGAGAAGATTGATTGAGAGGTTTTCTAAAGGGACTCTGGTGCTCAGAGACACTCCCGCTTTAGTCCACAGGGGGCGCCAGAATCAACGCTAAATGAAAATCTGATGTGTCTTTTTAAATTCATGAATAATGAATGTTTCTTTGTTTGTTTTAGTAACTGGGGTTCAGAGTCGGATCAAAGTCTGTCGTACAACAATGGAAACAACAAACCAAAAGGATTTGGTGAGAACTTAATGTAGATTTCACTGTTTTCCTGTCTGACTCTATTTGAATTGTTTCTGCTGTACTTTTCTAACTGTAATATTATTTCTGTTACGAGCAGTTGAACCTGACGGCACCTTCTCTTCCTATTCTCTCCGTGTGTGTTGGGTGTGACCGGCCGTGTTGTTGCAGGTCACATTGGCGTCGCTGTTCCTGATGTTTACGCCGCCTGCAAAGTGTTTGAAGAGCAAGGAGTGACGTTCGTCAAGAAACCAGAATCTGGTGAGTCAGAAGTCAGCGGCTCAAAAATATGTCCGACGTTATTCTAGATGTCAACATTAAATCACCAGTAATCTCCTGAAACAGCTGTAGTTTATAATCAAACAAAGGAGGAAATAGTGCAGTTGTTGGGGACTATTTTCAGCGGCGGATTAATCCACATTTGTTGCTCTAGTGAGTATTTGTGGCGGTTTATGTGTGATTGACTGAGGTTTAACCGAGTATCTTAACTACCACCTTCCTCCTGCTGCTCACAGGTAAGATGAAGGACCTGGCCTTCATTCAGGATCCTGACGGCTACTGGATTGAGATCTTAAGCCCCAACAACATGGTCTCACTATTGTCCCCTTGAAGCAGAGACCACTGCCTCAAACAAAAGAAGACTTTTATTTTGTAAGTTCTGTGCTCAACTTACTCCTTTTATACAAACAAAAACAAATAAAAAAAGAAACACAAACAGGAAGTTCTGCTTTGAATCTATCGACATTCTGTTGCAGAGTGGAAATATTTTAATATTAAAAACATCAAACGTCACATCGGTCATCAGCGTTGAAACACTTTGTTTGAGTTACTGACAGAAATAAAGAAACATTCATCGTCAATGAAGTCACAAAGATTCATTTGTGTTTTTATTAAAGCTACTACGAGGAAAACATTTTCATGTTGTGGTGATTCTGGCGCCCCCTGTGGACTAAAGTGGCAGTGCTTCCAAACGCCAGAGTCCCTTTAGAAAACCTCTCATGTTACTGCAGCTGTAATGATAAACGATGAGCGGTGGAAGAAGTACTTCAGTCAAAGTAGAAATACATCGCTCTCTTCTATAAGTGAAAGTCCTGCGTTCAAAACGTTAGTCTAGTAAAAGTACAGAAGTTTTTTATCAGCACGATATACTTAACGTATCAAAAGTAAAAGTACTCATGCGGAATGTCTCCTTTCATTGTGTTTTATTATCATAGTATATTATGTCTTATCACTGATGAATACTTCTACGAGCATTTTAACGTAGCCCATCATTTGTGTACTACTGGGTAGATTAGTAGTATTACTGTACTGCATCATAACATTTCAACATGTCAAGTGTTTTTGTGTTAAAAAAGTAACTTTAGGTGTTTTATAAATGTAGTGGAGTAAATGTATACAGTACTATAAAATGGAAATACTCAAGTAAAGTACAAGTATATCACAATCATTCTTGAGTAAAAGTACTTTCCTCCACTGTAAATGATAAATAATGAAGATGTTAAATGAACATTAACGATTAAGATTCTGTCTGATCACATAATACTGATTTATTTCAATGGCAGTGAAGGAAAGTAACTAATTACATTTACGGAAGTACTTTACTTGAGTATAAATTCAAAATACTTGTATTTTACTTTACTGTACTACATCTCAGAGGTACATGTTGTATTTTATACTGTACTACATCTCAGAGGTACATGTTGTACTTTATACTGTACTTCATCTCAGAGGTACATGTTGTACTTTATACTGTACTACATCTCAGAGGTACATGTTGTACTTTATACTGTACTTCATCTCAGAGGTACATGTTGTACTTTATACTGTACTACATCTCAGAGGTACATATTGTACTTTTTACTGTACTTCATCTCAGAGGTACATATTGTACTTTATACTGTACTTCATCTCAGAGGTACATGTTGTACTTTATACTGTACTACATCTCAGAGGTACATGTTGTACTTTATACTGTACTACATCTCAGAGGTACATTTTGTACTTTATACTGTACTACATCTCAGAGGTACATATTGTACTTTATACTGTACTACATCTCAGAGGTACATATTGTACTTTTTACTGTACTTCATCTCAGAGGTACATGTACTTTATACTGTACTACATCTCAGAGGTACATGTTGTACTTTATACTGTACTACATCTCAGAGGTACATGTTGTACTTTATACTGTACTACATCTCAGAGGTACATATTGTACTTTATACTGTACTACATCTCAGAGGTACATATTGTACTTTTTACTGTACTACATCTCAGAGGTACATGTTGTACTTTATACTGTACTACATCTCAGAGGTACATATTGTACTTTATACTGTACTACATCTCAGAGGTACATGTTGTACTTTATACTGTACTACATCTCAGAGGTACATATTGTACTTTATACTGTACTACATCTCAGAGGTACATATTGTACTTTTTACTGTACTTCATCTCAGAGGTACATATTGTACTTTATACTGTACTACACCTCAGAGGTACATATTGTACTTTATACTGTACTACATCTCAGAGGTACATATTGTACTTTATACTGTACTACATCTCAGAGGTACATATTGTACTTTATACTGTACTACATCTCAGAGGTACATATTGTACTTTATACTGTACTACACCTCAGAGGTACATATTGTACTTTATACTGTACTACATCTCAGAGGTACATGTTGTACTTTATACTGTACTACATCTCAGAGGTACATATTGTACTTTATACTGTACAACATCTCAGAGGTACATATTGTACTTTATACTGTACTACACCTCAGAGGTACATGTTGTACTTTATACTGTACTACATCTCAGAGGTACATGTTGTACTTTATACTGTACTACATCTCAGAGGTACATGTTGTACTTTATACTGTACTACATCTCAGAGGTACATATTGTACTTTTTACTGTACTTCATCTCAGAGGTACATATTGTACTTTTTACTGTACTTCATCTCAGAGGTACATATTGTACTTTTTACTGTACTTCATCTCAGAGGTACATATTGTACTTTTTACTGTACTTCATCTCAGAGGTACATGTACTTTATACTGTACTACATCTCAGAGGTACATGTTGTACTTTATACTGTACTTCATCTCAGAGGTACATGTTGTACTTTATACTGTACTACATCTCAGAGGTACATGTTGTACTTTATACTGTACTTCATCTCAGAGGTACATGTTGTACTTTATACTGTACTACATCTCAGAGGTACATATTGTACTTTATGCTGTACTACATCTCAGAGGTACATATTGTATTTTATACTGTACTTCATCTCAGAGGTACATGTTGTACTTTATACTGTACTACATCTCAGAGGTACATGTTGTACTTTATACTGTACTTCATCTCAGAGGTACATGTTGTACTTTATACTGTACTACATCTCAGAGGTACATGTTGTACTTTATACTGTACTTCATCTCAGAGGTACATGTTGTACTTTATACTGTACTACATCTCAGAGGTACATATTGTACTTTATGCTGTACTACACCTCAGAGGTACATATTGTACTTTATACTGTACTACATCTCAGAGGTACATGTTGTACTTTATACTGTACTACATCTCAGAGGTACATATTGTACTTTATGCTGTACTACATCTCAGAGGTACATATTGTACTTTATACTGTACTACATCTCAGAGGTACATATTGTACTTTATGCTGTACTACATCTCAGAGGTACATATTGTATTTTATACTGTACTTCATCTCAGAGGTACATGTTGTACTTTATACTGTACTACATCTCAGAGGTACATGTTGTACTTTATACTGTACTTCATCTCAGAGGTACATGTTGTACTTTATACTGTACTACATCTCAGAGGTACATATTGTACTTTTTACTGTACTTCATCTCAGAGGTACATATTGTACTTTATACTGTACTACATCTCAGAGGTACATATTGTACTTTTTACTGTACTTCATCTCAGAGGTACATATTGTACTTTTTACTGTACTTCATCTCAGAGGTACATATTGTACTTTTTACTGTACTTCATCTCAGAGGTACATGTACTTTATACTGTACTACATCTCAGAGGTACATGTTGTACTTTATACTGTACTACATCTCAGAGGTACATGTTGTACTTTATACTGTACTACATCTCAGAGGTACATATTGTACTTTATACTGTACTACATCTCAGAGGTACATATTGTACTTTTTACTGTACTACATCTCAGAGGTACATGTTGTACTTTATACTGTACTACATCTCAGAGGTACATATTGTACTTTATACTGTACTACATCTCAGAGGTACATGTTGTACTTTATACTGTACTACATCTCAGAGGTACATATTGTACTTTATACTGTACTACATCTCAGAGGTACATATTGTACTTTTTACTGTACTTCATCTCAGAGGTACATATTGTACTTTATACTGTACTACACCTCAGAGGTACATATTGTACTTTATACTGTACTACACCTCAGAGGTACATATTGTACTTTATACTGTACTACATCTCAGAGGTACATATTGTACTTTATACTGTACTACATCTCAGAGGTACATATTGTACTTTATACTGTACTACACCTCAGAGGTACATATTGTACTTTATACTGTACTACATCTCAGAGGTACATGTTGTACTTTATACTGTACTACATCTCAGAGGTACATATTGTACTTTATACTGTACAACATCTCAGAGGTACATATTGTACTTTATACTGTACTACACCTCAGAGGTACATGTTGTACTTTATACTGTACTACATCTCAGAGGTACATGTTGTACTTTATACTGTACTACATCTCAGAGGTACATATTGTACTTTATACTGTACTACATCTCAGAGGTACATGTTGTACTTTATACTGTACTACATCTCAGAGGTACATATTGTACTTTATACTGTACTACATCTCAGAGGTACATGTACTTTATACTGTACTACATCTCAGAGGTACATGTTGTACTTTATACTGAACTACATCTCAGAGGTACATGTTGTACTTTATACTGTACTACATCTCAGAGGTACATGTTGTACTTTATACTGTACTACATCTCAGAGGTACATGTTGTACTTTATACTGTACTACATCTCAGAGGTACATATTGTACTTTATACTGTACTACATCTCAGAGGTACATAGTGTACTTTTTACTCCACTGTATTCATGTGACAGCTTCAGTTACTTTACAGATTATTGAAACTAAATATAACTGACTAATATATAATGATGTATTATTATTATTTTAGATTAAACTACCAGCTGTATATAAAGTAATTAAAATGAGCTCTATCTTCAACAGCTGCAACATTAAAGTGATGAACACATTAATGCATCAATAATTTAATAAATACGTATTATTATCCGTAATACGTATATTTAAGTACATTATTTGGCACACAGGAGTTCTTCTTGTTCCTCTCTGTGTGTCTGTATGTGAAGGTCTGACCGGCTCATGTCCTCCAGTTTACCGCCGGTCACTTCAAAGCGCCGTCCCGGCGTGAGAACCGTGTCGGCTGACCGGGTTGGATTTACGGCCTGCGGAGCTGTTCCCAGGCCTGTCAGCCTTTAATCCTCCATTCAGCCGGAGCTTTCTTCTTCTCTGGGAGGATCTAACGGGTGCAACAGTGATTTCAGTGAATCAGCAGCCAGATGAAGAAAGAGAAGAAGTGGATTAACGCGTGTGAGCGTTTGATTCTGTGATACTCTGACGGCAGTCTGGTGAAAAAAAAGAAAACACGTTTTGGTTTTACAGGTTGACTTCAATTTTGCTGTTCTGGAGCTTTCTATCACGTCAAATGGTCTTCTTCCTCAGCAGATGGAGTTTGCCCGGATGTTTATTCTTTACTTACATGTTTTAGCAAAACATGGTCTTTAGAGTGCTCGGAATAAAAAGGGAACATCTACGGTTCCATGACAACTGGGCAAAGTCAAGCTGCAGAGGAAGATCATGTGTTGCAATCAAAAGCTCTAACAGCCACTAAATGGACCTTGTTTTCTCGACTTATGTTTCCAATGTTTCACAGCGGGCATAGTGGCGTTTAAAGGACAATTCCAGTGACTAAACATACGTTTTAGTCCATTTACTACAAACTTCTTTTATATACATCCAAGGCTAACAACGCAATGTAACAACGTGACGTAAAAACGTGACGCAACGTAACAGCGTAATGTAACAATGTGATATGTAACGTAACTAAGTAACGTAACTAAGTAACGTAACTAAGTAACGTAACAATGTAACGTAACAATGTAACTTTTACTTGATTTGACAGTCAGTTGTTGACCATATAAAGACGTTGATACAACTGTTGGCTACTTCAATATATATGGGACTAAATCATAGAACAGGTTCGACCTTATTGTGATGTTCTGTGATGTGTACCCCTGATATATAGTATAAATATAAAGTATTGTTACAGAGATTATTTAAGGAAAAGTGGAACTCGTCGTGTTTATCATGGTGCAACTCAATAAAGATGAACAGCAATCCAGATGACTCACTTTTAGTACTTTTTAACAAATAAGCTCTTTTTTATGCCTTTTGTCTGAATTACTTTTATGATTTCATGCAGAAGAAGCTCAACATACAACAGAGCTGAATATTTGATGAGTGATAGACATTTATCTTTGATCAGCTGTTCATTTACATCGTAAATGTGTTTAAATCTAGTTGTTAAAGTCACTTATAGCACACAAAAGTCAACTTAATCAAATAAAATGTAACTTACCAACAACACACTCGTGGCTCGTAAAAATGCAGAGTGGCTAGTAACTTTGAGAAACCACGAGCCACCGTGAGCAAAACAGTTAATGTAAACAGAACAATACCTTGTTTCCAGTCTTTATGCTAAGCTAATCACCTCCTCTGGCTCCTCACAGACATGAGTGTAGTTTCCAAAGTGTTGATCAATTTAAAAGTCACACTGATGTGATTCTTTGAATTACATTTCTACATATAAATCAAAATGTAAAGTTTATACTGACAATAACAAAGAAACACCATCACAGCTGCTGTTTTCATGACAGCAGCGATATTGTTACGTCATCTTTATTCGTAAAATAAAGGCACACGGTGACAGATTACACGTAAACAACACGTGGAACAACATTCAGTGTGATCAGTGTGAGCTACAGCGTGTCCTGTTACTTTGGTAAAGCCTCACATTGTCTCAGAGGCAAACTTTAGTTTTTTGTTCTTTTGTCTCATTGTCAGCGTTTAAGGTCTGAAGGTTATAAAGGGTCATTCTGCTGTAACTCTACTTTTTGTTCTTCCGTCTCACTTCCTGTCTTCGTCTCACTGGTTCCTACTGAAGACGTTAATCTTTAAAACACTAATATATAGTTTGATTGCTAAAAGAACTGCTGGTCACTGTAGTTTTTAAAAATCAAACAAACAGGAGGAAATAGTGACTTTGTTGGGGACTACTTTCAGTGGCGGATTAATCCACATTTGGTGAGTGTTTGCAGGCTTGAGTCAGAATTAAATCATGGTGATGAAGGAGCATTGAGGCTCAGTGGTGTGTTTTTAAAGGAGCTGTGTGAGACATCAGGTTGTGATAAACATGCAACACGTTAGTATATATGTTGTAAGTTAGGAGATACCTGCTGGTTTGAGTCTAAACATGAGATTTGATGCCACGAAGAAAAATATAGAACATCACCAAACGTATTAAAGTTAAATACGAATAGATGCGTAATTCTTCTTCATGTTTTCACTTTTCATGTCTCATTTTCATCAAGTGGTTTGGAGCGAATAAAGAAGTTGCCACTATAAACTACACATGTCTGTAATCTGCCAGTAAAAAAGAGCAGAAGAAGAAGTGGATGTCAGTCATCTAACCATCTAAGAAGAGGAAAAAACGGAGGAACGTCTTCACGAATTTGTTCTAATTGGAGAAGTTTGAATTGATCTTTCCTGTCAGCTTGGTCGTGGTTCATGTCGTCCAGAGACGAAGACGAGCATTCACACGTTATGTTGAAATCAGAAACAGCTGATCAGTCAACTCAGTCAGAATTTATTCACCGTTTCCAGAAAGTCTTTATCGACAAAAATCACCTCAAGGGAAAAAGCTGTTTTTGTAATTAGGAAGTTTTATCAATTTCTTTCCGTTTCCATTCAGCTTTTCTAACGCGATACTTCAAGATGAGCTTAAAACATGTGAATGGAAACACAAGAACAAAACGTCAGTTAAACGTTAAAACAGTTCAGAGAATCTGAATAGAAAGAAAAAAGGATAAAGAATAAAAAAACAAACGGGTCACTTTGTGAAATCAGCAGATGGAAAAGAGTAAAAACATCTCAGAGGTTAACAAGTTAAGAAAAGTAGTTGTTTGGGGTAAAAACTTGGTTTATAAGTTTGTTCACTGGTGATAAAAGTGTTTAAAGTGTCAGTCAGAAGTTAGTCAGAACGCTCCGACCTCGGTCCCCCACGGTCTGTAGGGTTTACTGCTGCTGTGAGGAGTCTGGGAGGAGGAGGAGGAGGAGGAGGAGGAGGAGATGGGAGGACTGGTGGTGGTGGCGGTGGAGGTGAAAGAGGAGGGAGGGAGGATGGGGAAACCTCCGTGGAGGGTGAGAGGAAACGACGCCGAGAGGGAGAGGAGGGAGGCGGAGAGAGGGGTAGGGGCGCAGGGCAGTACGAGAGACGAGGAAGAGGAGGAGGAGGAGGGGGAGGAGGTGGAGTCTGCTTGGCTGCGCTGTGACAACTCCACCGGCCTCTGGGGGGCTCCACCTTCTCCAGAGTCCGGAGACACTGACAGCGCGCTCAGTCCGTACGACGCAGCGGCGGCCGGCAGAGGTCGGAACGCCGCCGCTGTGGCAACCGCAGCGGCGGCGGCAGCCCAGTGGTGAGGGTGGAAGGGGTGAGGTAAAGGGTGAGGCTGCTGCTGGTGGTGCAGGTGCTGCTGGTGGTGATGGTAGTGAAGTGGCAAATGGGAGGTCACGGTGAGGGCGGCGGCGTCACGCTGCGAGGAGCAGGAGGCGAGGTGGGAGAGGAGGCGGGAGCGCAGAGGGTCGCCGGAGTCCAGGCCCTCCACGGCGCTCAGGTAGCGGGAAACCTCCGTCACGCACTCCCTGAAACCCAGAGACAGGAAGTCCAGGGCCAGAGCGTGGGCGTCAAAGTAACCTGCAGACACAGAGAGAGAGACGGTCAAATACTGTCTGTTACATCCAGGAGGCAACCTTCTGCCGAGTGAAGTCAAAGCTTCATGTGTTAAAGCTGCATTCTCTCTAGTGTCCACCAGGGGGCGACTCCTCTGGTTGTATAGAAGTCTATGAGAAAATGACTCTACTTCTCTCTTGATTTATTACCTCAGTAAACATTGTAAACATGAGTTTATGGTCTCAATCTCTAGTTTCAAGTCTTCTTCAATACAGCATGATGTTCATTTAGTACATTATGGTCCATTTAGAGTCAAACAGACCATAAATGTTTGATGGTTTACTGACTTCAGAGCGCTTAAAATGATTCTTGGGACGGTGGCAAAACAAAATAGTCTGGAGTCTTGTAGACCAGCTGCTATGATCAAACAAACACTGACCCCCCTGCTGGCTTTATGAAAGCAAACAGCACTGCTCAGGTTCAAGTGGTGCTTTTATCCCCGCAGTGCTTTCCCATGGACTCACCACCTCCCTCTGACACACACACACACACACACACACACACACACACACACACTACAGTTTGACTGACATCACGTCCTCGCTGACAAACCAAAGTGACTTCAAAGAACAAGCGCTGCCACACACTGAATGATGCGTTGCCTCTCGTCCTTAAGAGCTGCACTCAACACGTTCTGAGCTGATAAAAGTGTTAAAAGGAACCTCTGCACCTTTGATGAGAAAGAACTACGATCTGGTTTCAGCTTGGATTTATTCTCTCTGCTGTAGACTGTATATAAGAAGTGGGTGTAGTCGCCGTGACGTCACCCACTGGTTTGTGGACTATAGTTTTGAAGGCATCTTGGCCGTCGCCATCTTGTTTTCTTTGCAACCAGAAGTGATACGAGAGGTTGGACCAAAATGAAAACACACGGTGGAAGGGTTAACGTTGTAAGACAAAAACCCGGACAACTCCCAGATCGAAACGAAATCAACGTGGCGCGACAACGTAATCCAGTACATCTTTGAAGGACTCTCCCACAGCTCTCTCCTCTGAAGGATGTCTGCAACATCTTCCTGGTTACCTTTCCCTCCGGTGGCCTGCAGCACCTTCAGGTGGTCCACAGTCATCTGCAGGATCTCTGCCTTCTCCAGTTTAGCTGAACCCTGATGAAACAAACCAACAGTTAAAGACAAACACCTGAGTCCAACCAGGTTCAGCTTCTCTTCATCACACAGCAGCTGGATTCACTGGTCAACTTCTCCAATTTAATATTACGAATAGGTTTCATATCTATCTGTTGTTACAAGGTTCTACTCAGTTAACCATTAAAGTGACCATGAGGATCTTTTATCTGAACCAGTCTCAGTGTAGTCCTGATCCTCTATATGAACCAGTCTCAGTGTAGTCCTGATCCTCTATATGAACCAGTCTCAGTGTAGTCCTGATCCTCTATATGAACCAGTCTCAGTGTAGTCCTGATCCTCTATATGAACCAGTCTCAGTGTAGTCCTGATCCTCTATAGAGTTATTCTTGATGCCGGGTCGGATTCTTGTTGACCTGAAACCAGGACGCAGAGCTGAACAGAAACCTGGTTTACGGTCTGATGTGAACTCGCCTGCTTCTCGAAGGCCGTGGGGACGAGTCTCCGTAACTCCAGCAGACTGCTGTTGATTCTGTCTCTGCGTCTCTTCTCGATAATCTGACAAAAGAAAACGAGAAAAACCTCAAACTATCGCTGAACTGAAGACGTGTGAGGAGAGATGCTACATAAATATAAATCTATATAACAGATATCACCATCAACGTTCTCTGAAATGTTGTATTTAAATATGCAAATGAGGCATTGTGTAGTGGTAACTTCTGCAGTGTTTCTGTATGTGCTTTGAGTTTTATTTATTGGCGGCGTCTTCATACGTCGATGTGTGTTGACCTCTGTGGGCCACCGTACTGCTGAGCCGGCGGTACATCGAGGTTACCCTTCACTCGTTAAATCAGTGGACGTCAATGACTTTACCCCTCTGCGCTTTTTCCTGGCCATCACTTGAGTGGTCGTGGTCGGTGATCCACATCTCATGAAGGACGGCTTCATGTGCCTGAAACCCAAAATATGAATTTAATAAATGTGTTAAATAACAAAACATTTGACTTAAAGTAAAGTGGAGTAAACTTTGATTTCCTGCTTTAAATCATCTTAATTTCTGGATCGTATGAATTAACATTAATGAGGTTTTTGTTTTTCACATCCAGATGTTTTCAACAGCTGTCATAGAGTTTCACAGCTGCAAATGTAGTACTTGTACTTTACTTAAGTACTTCCATGTTGTGGTACTTTATACTTTTACTTCTGTTTACAATCGGCTCCACAATGACGAACTGAAGAATCTAAAGTTAATATTCTCTCATCGTTAGCGATAAGAACAGAATGATGAATCACTGTGAAAGGAGCCGTTCTGCACGATGAATACTTCTGATACTTTAAGTACATTTAGATGATAATACTTAAATACTTTTACTTAAGGAACACTTTGCATCCAGGACTTTTACTTGTAATGAAGTATTTTTAGACTGTGGTACTTTAACTGAAGGATGGATCTGAATACTTTCTCCACCGCTGGCAAATGTCTTAAACTATTAGCAGTAAATATTATATCATATCATATTATATTATATCATATTATATTATATTATATCATATCATATTATATGATATGATATAATATGATATGATATGATAAAATATAATATTATATCATATCATATTATATTATATCAGATTATATTATATTATATAAACAGAATAAAAAAGATATTTTGCAAATATGAAATGTGGCATTAAATATTCTCTTCTTCTCTCCGTCCAACAATTTGACATAATGATCGATTAATACACCAGAAGAAGAAGAAAATAAATAAAACCACATTGTTCTGTTCACCACTGCGTCCCTTCAACATCTCACTTTACTGACTCTTTAGGTATAAAAGGTACTTTGAGTACATTTTCTGATAATACTTTTACTGTAAGTGTTGTTTTGAATACAAGACTTTAACTACTGGAGTATTTTCAAACACCACTGCTCTCTAAGAGACAGGTGTTTTTGGAGGTTGCTGAAAGGGATTGTGGGAAATGTAGGACATGTAGAGGAGTCAGTAATTCAAGTTGAAGAAGGCATCTTCACAAAACAACTTTAATATCAAACAGCTTGTCTCAGGTTTGATTCTTCTTTAAGCATTAAAAGCATCAACATGTCTCACTTCTGTTAGTTTCCTTCATTAAAGTCAGTTTGTTTTATTCAGCCTGCAGCACCAGCTGGGCGGGGTCTGTTCACGTCCTGACAGGTGACTTATTCATCTAACACATCTAGTCACCAAAAACACACCATTCATCAAATAAATCCTCAAATGTTTTATACCAAATAATAATAATGTCCAGTTTAATTTAGTGAGTAGAAAACAATGTGCAACATGAATGTTTCATTCTGCAGGTTCGATTCATAATGTTTGTTTTCATTTTAATAAGCTTACAGTACAGAACATCAGTGTACTTATAGTACCCTGTATTTATACTTTATTATGTTGAGTTTTAATGGATGCATTTCTTCAACAGTAAACTAACTTTACATACTTCATTGAATCATATTTATATCTTTATATTTTTACATGCAATAAAAAAGGCTGCAGACGATGAGTTCTAATCTGAATATGTCTTAAGTGATACCGTTCAAATAACAAGACACGAGTGATGCTCTGCAGACCTTTTAATGCACGAGCACACGTACAGGAGCCTTTTCTTCAGCATATTAAATACGAAGATTAAAGATCGATTCCTTTAATAACTCACCCGTGATAAACGCTCTCGCTGCCCACATCGATGGTCTCCTCCACCTCGCTGTCCTCACACGGCCGCTTCATGGCGCACGGACGGCGGGGAGGACTGTCCGTGTCTCCTGGGGAGGACTGTCCGTGTCTCCTCGGGAGGACTGTCCGTGTCTCCTCGGGAGGACTGTCCGTGTCTCCTGGGGAGGACTGTCCGTGTCTCCTCGGGAGGACTGTCCGTGTCTCCTCGGGAGGACTGTCCGTGTCTCCCGGGGAGGACTGTCCGTGTCTCCTGGGGAGGACTGTCCGTGTCTCCCGGGGAGGACTGTCCGTGTCTCCTCGGGAGGACTGTCCGTGTCTCCTGGGGAGAACTGTCCGTGTCTCCCGGGGAGGACTGTCCGTGTCTCCCGGGGAGGACTGTCCGTGTCTCCCGGGGAGGACTGTCCGTGTCTCCTCGGGAGGACTGTCCGTGTCTCCCGGGGAGGACTGTCCGTGTCTCCCGGGGAGGACTGTCCGTGTCTCCTCGGGAGGACTGTCCGTGTCTCCCGGGGAGGACTGTCCGTGTCTCCTGGGGAGGACTGTCCGTGTCTCCCGGGGAGGACTGTCCGTGTCTCCTCGGGAGGACACGCGGAGGTTCAGAGAAGTTTAAAGCAAAGTTTCCTCCACGCTGAACAAAGAAACACGTTCCTGGATTCTTTGGTGGCTCTTAGAGAATAAATGAGTGAATGTTACTGAAGGACAATGAAACCTCATCAATCACTCAGTGTTGATTTATTAGAGATGAACTGATTCGATCTACCATAAAGGATTATTGATTATTATTAGAGGAGATCAGAGAGCTTTTGTTAGATCCACGAGTTCATGAAGAAGTTTCACATTAGTTCCAAAGAACTGAAAGACACACACGTTGTTTTTCCTCTTTGCAGAATTGCGACATTAATAATTCCTCCCAACAAAAAAAAGTCAAAACCGAAAAGTTTTCCGAAAATGTATTCAAATCTTTTCTCCGGAGCTTCCGGGAGTTGTTTTCACAGCGGGGTGTCTCCGGTAAAGGGTCCGGGGCAGGTGGCTCGCGTGTCGGCTGCAGAGTGGACTTGTGACCGGTGTGTCCTCCTCCTCCTCTTCCTCCTCCTCTGCTGGAGCTTTCCCACGGAGCCTGGGAGCCTCGCACACACATACACACACACGTGCACACACGCACGCGCGGTGGAACCGCCCACGTGCACTCAAACACAAGTTGAGATGGAAGATTTGTCCAGAACCTCCTCTCCTGATAAAAACCGCATGTCTGGTGCAGACCGAGTGCGTGCACGTGTGTGCGTGTGTACATGTGTATGTGTAAGTGTGTGCGCGTGCACATGGGAATGAGGGCACTTCTGACATAATCAAGAAAATGTTCATAATGTAAGGCAACAGCTTCTACTCTGTTCTATTCTATGAAGTCTACTTCTATAACAGAGCTCCTCTACTGGACTCATCTGAGACTCTACTGGACTCTACTGAGACTCTACTGGACTCATCTGGAGTCTACTGAGACTCATCTGAGACTCTACTGGACTCATCTGAGACTCTACTGGACTCTACTCGACTCATCTGAGGCTCTACTGGACTCATCTGAAACTCTACTGGACTCTACTGGACTCATTTGAGACTCTACTGGACTCTACTGAGACTCTACTGGACTCTACTGGACTCATCTGAGACTCTACTGGACTCATCTGAGACTCTACTGGACTCATCTGGAGTCTACTGAGACTCATCTGAGACTCTACTGGACTCATCTGAGACTCTACTGGACTCATCTGAGACTCTACTGGACTCTACTGGACTCATCTGAGGCTCTACTGGACTCATCTGAAACTCTACTGGACTCTACTGGACTCATTTGAGACTCTACTGGACTCTACTGAGACTCTACTGGACTCTACTGGACTCATCTGAGACTCTACTGGACTCATCTGAGACTCTACTGGACTCATCTGGAGTCTACTGAGACTCATCTGAGACTCTACTGGACTCATCTGAGACTCTACTGGACTCTACTGGACTCATCTGAGGCTCTACTGGACTCATCTGAAACTCTACTGGACTCTACTCGACTCATTTGAGACTCTACTGGACTCTACTGAGACTCTACTGGACTCTACTGGACTCATCTGAGACTCTACTGGACTCATCTGAGACTCTACTGGACTCTACTGAGACTCTACGGGACTCGTCTGGATTCTACTGAGACTCTACTGAGACTCTACTAGACTCATCTGAGACTCTACTGGACTCATCTGAGACTCTACTGAGACTCTACGGGACTCATCTGGATTCTACTGAGACTCTACTGAGACTCTACTGGACTCTACTGGACTCATCTGAGACTCTACTGGACTCTACTGAGACTCTACTGGACTCATCTGGATTCTACTGAGACTCTACTGAGACTCTACTGGACTCTACTGGACGAGTTCATGTTGTGACCCTATTCACCTGTAGAGTCTTCTTAATGTGAGTGATGAAGTGGTGAAGGTTCAGGATGAAATCTACTAAAGACATAAATAGAATGCGTGTGTGTGTGTGTGTGTGTGTGTCAGCCGTTCCCACAGCTCCTGCCTGTGTTCGCTGAAACCCAATCATCGTGTGAGAGAGGTCACACACACACACACACACACACACACACACACACACACACACAAACACACACACACACACACACACAAACACACGCCTGTCTTTTCCCACCTGCTAATCTTTTTAGCAATACAACAAAGATTTAATGCAGGAATTGTAATGCAGCTACACACACACACACACACACACACACACACACACACACACACACACACACTGCTGATAACCTCAGATAAACTTGTCAGCAGCCTCTCATTGGCTCAACTAAAGATTATTGCTGCAACACAAAGTGAGTTCATCGACACGTTTATTAAAGCTTCAGTAAAAGCATCATTTAAAAACAGACTTTGTTTCTTACTTCATACGTCCACAGAGATTGTTATTTTATTTATTTGTCATTTTAAATGTAAAATGTTTTCCAGTTTTTATTCGTCTGTTGAAATGTCTTAATTTCAGTTTAAATGTTTTCGTCAACGGAGTCTGTGGCTCTGAGGACAGAATGTGAGCTGTTAGTTTTGTAGATCAGTAAATGTAGTGAAATAAATGAATTCATTACGTGTTGAGGTGAGAAGCTGCTGTCAGAGCGTGTCGGTGATATCAGAGGGTTTATTGGTGTCAGAGGTCGGGGAGGACAAGCAGGGCCATCCTGTGACAGGAAGCCCTGAGTGTGGAGAGAGGGATGTCTTCGTGAGGGAGGGCAACGTCTCGCGGAGCGTCGGGGACCGAAGAGGCCGAGTCGCGGGTCGGAAATCCTCCGGGAACGAGAGAACACGGCCGGAAGCTGAGTGTGTGTTTAGAGAGAGAGAGAATGGCAGGAAGTCGGGTATTATTCTCAGTGAGACGCTGCTCGCCACCCGCCCGTCGCTACGACGCCTCGGACCTCACACCGCTCGACCACACGTTCCCACAGGACGGCCAACACACACACACACACACACACACACACATACACACACATGTATTTATTTATTCCTTGTCATATTATTCCTAAAAAGAAGAAAGCAAACGTTATTTCTTCCTTTGGAGGAAAAAGTCTGAGCAGATAAAAGTGTCAAAAAACAGATGAGCGCGCACCTGCAGGACTAAAGAGCGCGCACCTGCAGGACTAAAGAGCGCGCACCTGCAGGACTAAAGAGCGCGCACCTGCAGGACTAAAGAGGGTGCACCTGCAGGACTAAAGAGCGTGCACCTGCAGGACTTAAGAGCGCGCACCTGCAGGACTAAAGAGCGCGCACCTGTAGGACTAAAGAGCGCGCACCTGCAGGACTAAAGAGCGCGCACCTGCAGGACTAAAGAGCGCGCACCTGCAGGACTAAAGAGCGCGCACCTGCAGGACTAAAGAGCGCGCACCTGCAGGACTAAAGAGGGTGCACCTGCAGGACTTAAGAGCGCGCACCTGCAGGACTAAAGAGCGTGCACCTGCAGGACTAAAGAGCGTGCACCTGCAGGACTAAAGAGCGTGCACCTGCAGGACTAAGGAGCGCGCACCTGCAGGACTAAAGAGCGCGCACCTGTAGGACTAAAGAGCGCGCACCTGCAGGACTAAAGAGCGCGCACCTGCAGGACTAAAGAGCGCGCACCTGCAGGACTAAAGAGCGCGCACCTGCAGGACTAAAGAGCGTGCACCTGCAGGACTAAAGAGCGCGCACCTGCAGGACTAAAGAGCGCGCACCTGCAGGACTAAAGAGCGCGCACCTGCAGGACTAAAGAGCGTGCACCTGCAGGACTTAAGTGAAGAAAACACAAGTTCACAGCAGCTTCAAACAGAAAGAAAT
>NW_027466570.1:180000-182500 GCF_050575085.1 Anarhichas minor | reverse complement strand
GTGGTCAGACTTTTGGCGAATGGAATTTTACGCTCGGGGATGCGCGGCACTCTTTGCATCTTTACTCGCTGGAAATTCTGTCAATCAACACCCGGCTTCGACGCGTCGAAGGCGGGCTCATTGACTGAAATCGACCGATGATAGGCTGAGCTACAGCCCCATACACACACAGGGACTGGAATTCAGACGAGAAAATCCCAAGGATGAGAGCCAGAAACATGCTCTGAGAGGACCCTGGCTCTCAAAATGATTTCTAACGGCTGTATTTGGATGTATTGAATAATATGAGTGATAAAAAAAGTGAAATATATAGTTATATAGTATATAAAAGTACAATGTAAGAGCTGCAACAGCTGGTTCCAAAATGACGACCTCGCGTGACCTCTCTGTACTAAAGCCTCTTATTCTTCACTTTATCCCAGCCAAACGTTATTCTAGGACTACTGATCGTACATACATAGGTTGTGCTATGATTTGGGAGAGTTTTGAGGCAGCCAGCTGCATTATTTCAAAAACATTATATCAATAAAAGTGCTTTTTTTTAAGGCGAACCTGAATATTTTCAATTTGAGCTGTGTAATATCTTCATGCACTATATTAACGAGCAACATATACACAATATTTACCCATCTGAACAATCTCAAAGTGTTATCTGATTATAGCATCAAAAATTATTAAAATAGACCTTGTAGTTACAGAACTGAAGTCTCTTTAGTATGGGTATGCCATTTTCGAGCAGAGGCCTAAAAATAGGGCTAGAGTTTAAGTATTGCATCATCTTTATTAACCCTAACTAAGTATTGCATCATCTTTATTAAACATAACTTATTTGTTTTCTGTGAAGATGAAAGTTTATTTTGAAAAGACTTTATTCATGTAACGAGCATAATTTGATTGTTTCTGGACTTTAGTAGGAAAACACACAAAAAATGACCTTTTGGTAAGACGTCACATGAATCATTGTTTGAGGATAAGTCGTAGTGATTTAAGCCAAGTCGTGATGTTCACTGAACCTAACAGCTAGTTTGGTTTGGTTTTTATTTTCTTCAGTTTAAAAAGTGAACCAGATGTTTAAAACTGTGACCGTGAATATAAACGTACTTCAGCAGGTGACTGGGTTCTTACATGTGAAGTTGTTCTGATCGTTTCTGATTCAGTTTTCGGGGGTTGAGGGTTAAAATCCCAGTGAGGATGATGAGAGCGATCTCCTTCTTCTTGGTGTCGGACGTCATTTCAGAGGTCAATGAGCATCTTTATGAATCGCTCATCTGACGTCTGTTATGTGTCGCGCTTCCCTCTGACTCACATCTGAGATCTTTATTTTAACTTTTAATACGTTTTATGTGCAGCGCAGTTCAACAAAGACGTTGCCTTTACTTTTTGTGGAGGACGGCTAATGTCCCTGAAATTAAAGAAAGAAAGGAAACATCTCATTGGGAAGCGTCTGGCGCTGCTGATCTCCTCGTCCTACTTACAAACAGAAGAGTCTGTGTTTGACCTGAAGACGTCTCTTCAGGAGCAAAACAATGTCAAATGATGTTAGTGCATTTGAGAAGAAACTATAGTTATTAGCTTTCGGTTTGGATCCGGTGAATGTGCCTTTGAAAGAACACAATCAGCTAAAGAAAGACCCGTCTCTTTACTTCCCATCAGCTCTCTATAAACAGCGAGCACGAGAAGAGCTCCGGCGCTGTTGGACACTCGTGAGCAGAAGGTGAAGTCGTTCTCTTCAGTGAGTTGACATCTTGACCGACGAAAGAAAGGAGGAGAGGATGAAGAGAGAAAAGGATAATTGTGTGTCCCTGCAGTGAAAGAGTGTTATTCTGTAGGTGGTGCTGAGAGGCGGTCTTTGTTGAGTGGAGCGCACCAGTGGGACCGGTCATCTGAGATCACACGTCCTGATAGTCGCCCTCGGACCACGATCTCCACGAGCTGCCCAGAGGAGGCTTACTCAAGATCATCTCCCCGATTCAACGCCGAGCTGCGGCCGAAAAAACGGAGACACAGGCACAGCTCCGCCTGTGTGCGATGTCCCAGAGACACCGTGAAGAAGAAGGAATCAGTGTGACGCGTCTCACTGCGTCTGTCCTGAGGCCCGAGAGACAACCACGACAACTAGACAGAGAGGGGACACAAAAGGTCTTTGACCTGACGGGACGAGGTCTCAACCAGAAAGATGAAGACTAAATTAAAAGATAAAAGAAACTCAAACCAGCTGCAACACATTCAGCTTTGCTACGTTCCATTGGACACATTTAGTTAAGATCAACCGAGTTAGTCTGTGTGCTTCTGTCGGGATACTTCTCTCTTGTAATTCAAAAATATGAAATAAACTTCTTTGTGCACATGAAACAAGTTGGTTAGGTTTAAGGGTTTGTGGTAGAATAGGTTGGGTAGGTTATCTCAGGTGTGTATGTTAAAACAAGTCCACGTTTAGTTTTCTCTAGCGACACAAACAGCAGCATCCTGGTGAAAGTCTCAGTGTCTCTGGACTCGTCCA
>NW_027466570.1:165000-175000 GCF_050575085.1 Anarhichas minor | reverse complement strand
AGGTTTATTAAATACTTTGCTGTAGCAGGTAAAACAACAGAGTATTTATTCTAAAACAAACCAAAGCAGGTTAAATGAGTCAGACGTTTTCGGAGCAGCAACAAGTGTAATATATATTCTCTGTCAGATTTTAGAAAAAGAGCATGAAAGAGAAATATACGTGTCGTAATATGTACTGTGTTCCATGTATTTAATGTATTTACTATTTAACGTGAGCCTCTCTGACTTGATGTATTATCTAATAAAGACTACCAGTAGATGCACATTATTCAGACACACATTTTCTTCACATATTTGTCTTAAAATATGATTTAAGTTGTGGACGTCTACATTCTTATTGCTGCAGAGTTCAGGACGTCTTTGGATCCGTGTCGCCCCCTAGAGGCAACAAGCGAGAGCTGCAACCATCTCCGGTTACAAGCGTCTCTGCAGCAGAACGTGAAGAAGAAGCTTCAATGAAAACCAGTCCAGTCTTCTAATCCAGTGGTTCTCAAAGTAAAAGGAATTTCCTTTAAACTATATTATTGTAAAGTACACATCTACAGATTGTGCGCATCACTCCCGCCCACGTCAGCTCTGGGCCAATTGAAACTCTGACGTCATTGTCATTGCATCACTGTGAAACGGGTCTGAAGGATTTAGGTGAAAGTTTGAGAATACAACTAGTTTAAAGGGGAATGAAAGAATGTAAGTGGTGATAATTCTTCTGTTAAATCAGTGCCACCATTACGAGACGGCTCTCCCGTCTCTTTAGTCTGACTTTAGACCAAACTCACGTCCCCACTGGAAGACATTTTGTTTGCTTTAATTGTCAATATAAATATGTCAATATGTGAATGTTGTGTTGAGACAGACTTCAGAAACCTGAACATTTAAGCCCAGGAAATATATACACAACGTAAAATCCAAATTATAACTAAATGAAAAAATGTCTGACTGCATCATCATCTTGACTTAAAGTGTGAGTTATCAGACAGTAATTCAATAGTAATGCAATCATTTTGTGTTTTGTATTAGATGCTTAATTTGCTTTTTGGGGATGATACCAGGCCAGGAGGTTAGTTAGCTTAGCTTAGCACAAAGACTGTAAACAGGGGGAAACAGCTAGCCTGGCTCTGCACCTTGAGAGATCGATTCTAACTGACTGTAGGCAAGAAAGCAAAAAAAAGAATATTTCTCAAATTGCTCAAAATATAGATTTTGTGAGATACTAAGTTAAAAACTTAGAAAGAGTTTAAATAAAATGTCTCAGTTATGTGACATGAACTCAAAACGATGTAATAACTCACAATGTTTACTCTGTTTCAGGTCACGAGTGAGGAGGACGAAGGCTTTAAAGGAAATATGTTTAATATTATATTTATATAGCATTGAAGTGTTTTAATACAAATTATATTATTTTGATATGTTTTGTAACATTATTATTATAAGTCTGCAATGTTATGTATATCTGTGCAATAAATACACTGTGCAATACTCCAATGATTCTGTCTGTATATATAATATTTTAGCTATTGTGGATTTATTACTTTTTTACTTATTTAATATTCTTTACTGTTGTATTGCTCATTTACTTATTTATAATTGTTTTAATCTTGTTTTTTTTACTGTCTCTTGTTTGCACTATACAGTATATATGTATATATGTATATTTATATATACATATATATGTATATATATGTATATATATGTATATATAAATATACATATATATATATATACATATATATACATATATACACATATATGTATATATATGTGTATATATATGTATATATATGTATATTTATATATACATATAGATACATATATACACTGTATGCTGCTGTAATCCTGTAAATGTCCCCACTGCGAGAGTAATAAAGGATTATATTATCTTATCTTATTCATATTTCAATGTCATTTCAATAAAGATAGAAAATACAAAAAAAAAGAAAGAAAACAACCTTGACCGGAAACGGAAATGCGGCGTTGTTTTCTTCTTCTTCTCTTGTCGCTTTTCCTCCACCAGGCAGGTAACGTAACGTTACGGGAGTTTTTAGACACAACATGGAGCACAAGCTGATCCTGGCTGTGTCCGGATTCCCGAGTCTCTACGACACCAACTCTCCGACCTACAGGGACCTGAACATGAGGGCCGATTCGTGGCGACACGTCTCGGACATCGTCGGTGTTCCCGGTAAGTTTTTATTTATTTTATTTATTTTTGTTTAATAACGTTACCGGCTGCGTGATGTTTTGTGTCTGTGACGTGAGGCTCTGTTAAACAACTTTTATTCATAAAACAATTTTCCACATTTTTTTTTCTTGTAAAAGATCAAAAGCAAAGATCAAAACAATAGATAGTCCGTCTCTTAAAACCTTCCGACTGTCTTGCGGCTTTCAGCTCCAAAGCCCATTGGTTCCTACTGAGGACGAACATCTTTAGAAACATTTCTTTAAACCAAAAAAATCTCATTAATTTAACAAAACAGCTGAGCACTTTACAGAATATTACTAAAGTACATGTACATAAGTAGGCTTATTATCAGCAAAATGCTCTTATACTATTATAAGTACAGGTAATCTGTACAATACAATACTGTGCAATACTGAAATTATTCTGTCTGTATATAATATATATAATATAGTTATTGTGGATTTTTTACTTATTTATAATATTTTTTTTACTATGTCTCTTGTTTGCACTACGCTGTGTGTGTGTGTGTATATATATATATATATATATATATATATATATATATATATATATATATATATATATCCACTATGCTGCTGTAATCCTGTAAACTATTTTACATACTGTTGAGTACTAGTACTAGTTTACGTACAAAACATGAAAGTATAATGTATTATTGTCATGTTTTATATTTAAAATCTAAATCAGCAAAGTTACTGAAGCTTATCAGACTAATGTGACGGAGCAATAAAGTTCAATATTTCCTTTTTAGAATGTAATGTAGTACGAAAACAATCACAGTCCACCACTGACTAATAGGGCCTTTAAGTGGGTTAACTTGTAATTATTGATAACAATGATTTGTGTCTGTATCAACAGCTTCTTTTGGATTGATTTATGTTTTCTTAAAGGACCTTGAAGGTAACAGAAGCTTTCTCACCCTCATCAGAATAAGAGCGTGAAGTGATGACTGATATCAATCAGTTCAACTTTGTCAGTTATTCGATTAGTTGTTAACTATTATAATCATCTAAAGTGTCAGTCCTGGTTGATCTCTGATTCCAGCTTCTTGTTCTGGGTTCTTTGCTCCTCTGTGACGGCAAACTGAACATCTTTGAGTTGTGGACAAAACGAAACATTTTAAGGGCTTTGGGAAACACTGATTGACATTTTATAGACCAAACAACTGATCGATTAATCAACGAAAAACAATTGACAGTGAAATGAATCAACAGTTGCAGCCCTCTACATGTTGTACGTCTTCTGTCATCTCGGCTGTAGATGGAGACCAACCAGCTGGGAACATCTTTCCTTCAGAAGTAGCGACATTAAAGCCTTTAAATGTGTTCATGAGTTTGATCTCTCTCCGGTACGGCTGTGTGTTCACGGTGGTTCATTAAGGTTCTTTATTGGTGCTCAGTGGCTCAGAAGAGGAAGAGATATCAGGCTTTGGATTTACATAAATCTATGGTTGAATCTGCAGTAACGTCGACACATCTTCTTCTTCTTCTTCATTAGAGTCTGAATGCAGGAGGAAGTGGAAGACGCTGAGGGACCAACACCGGAGGGAGAGGCAGCGGGAGAAGGACCGACGGGAGAGCGGCATCGGGCTCTTTAACTACCGGCCCTGGAGATACTCGGCCATTTTGTCCTTTTTGAACCCGTTCATTGACGCCAGAGCCGCGGGCTGCAACGGCTGGGCTCTGGACCCGCAGCCCTCCCAGCTCCACGCCTCTGAAATGGGCTGCAGCACGACCACCGAAACACGGAGCGACGACGACGACAACTACGGTTTGTACATCCGTCGGGACGGGTACCGTTGGGATTCTATGGATACCCGTACTCTTATCGGTCCGGTTCCTTATCGATACTCTTACCGGTTCTTTTTGATTATTTTTTGAGGAAAAAAAGACAATTAATTAAGAAAATAATCAACATTTCTTTATTATTCTTGTACGTAAACAAATAGTCTTTATTGAGTTCTAAAATCTTTAAAATACGTTCTCATCACAATGATCTCACTGATTATCTCTCATTGATGATCCTGTTCTTCTGATCAAACTCCGTATGACATCACTACCGTATGACATCACTACCGTTACCTGACGGCTGCTCCACAAACAGACTGGTGTTCTGCTTGTTGGTCACATGTTGTGATGAACTTACTTGTGAGGGTTTTATTGTGTTTGAGACAACCAGAGTTCTACAATGTGTCCTTCTCTCTGATCATGATGCGAGTCTCACGCTGACAGAGAGACAAAGAGACAAAGACAGAGAGAGAGAGAGAGAGAGAGAGAGAGAGAGAGGACGTTTGAGACGAGGACGTCTCGGTCCAGAACTCAGAAAGTACCGATAGCAGAACCAGTAACTAACTAACAGGTTCTACTCATTTAGAACTGGGTTCCGGAGGCATCCCTATAAATAATGTCCAGAATTATGTCCCCAAAATGTCTTTACGGCTGCACGGACAGTGTTTGACATGTTTCTCAAATTGAAAAGACGTTTTATTGGGGCTACAAATGATGATAGTTTACAGGGACGCACCAATTTTTAAACTTTTCTTCTGATCACAGCTGCAGGATGAAAATAAAACGTGATTGCTTTAATTTGTCTCAGCAGACGTCTCTGTAGTCGACGCCACAACAACAACAACAACAACATCGTCCTCAGAGTTTGTTCAGAGGAAGCGTCCGTCTTCCGCCGGCAGAGACGCCATCGGATTCAAAGAAGCGAAGATGGAGGTGACCTCGGAGAGCGCCGCCAGAGACGACTGTGTGCAGATGCAACAGCACGACAACATGAAGGAACTGTTCGAGGTGATGATGCAGTCGGTCACGTCTCTAGCCGCCTCCTTGGCCTCTTCGCACTCTTCCTCGCAGCCCTCAGATCAGCCGATGCCTCCTGCGGCCCTGCAGCCTGATCTCCATCACCTCCCGACGCACCGCGGCCCGCCGCTGCCGTCCTGCACCGCCTCCAGGCTGAACCACCTGAAGACGGAGGAGCAGGAGGCCGAGGTGGTGGAGCTGCTGGACGACCAAACCGACGGCGATGAGGAGGAGGAGGAGGAGGAGGAGGAGTGCGGCGCTGCGGCGTCCACCAGGCCGACCCGGGCCAAGAGGAAAAGCAGCGACAGTCTGCTGGAGGAGTACCTGAGGAGGATGGAGGCTCAGAGAGACCGGGACCTGGACCAGAGAGACGATGTCACCCTGTTTTTACTGAGCTTGGCTCCGGCCATGAGGAGACTTCCTGCTGAGAAACAGTCGTGGGTCAGAACCAAGATGCAGCAGTTTCTACACGAGGCCGAGTTTGGTGCTACGAGTTTTCAGTGATCCCGAAAATATTTTACATTTTTATAAATACTGTATGGATCCCATATTTGTGGACTTTAACAAAAAAATATGTTCACCTACAAAAGAGTTAGTTTCCTCCATTTTTATGATTGTGTAACTTCTCTTTTCACAGTTTCTTTTGTGCTGTTTTTTAATAAAAAATCCTCTTGTGACTCGTTTATATCTTGATAAATGAATTATTAAAGTGAGGACGTTAAACAACATTGATCTTTCTTTACGTGAAGAAAACAAACAGATTGGTGATTGTTGTAAAGATTAAACGGTGAAATATATTGATATATATATATATATATATATAAGTCCAAGCACAAGTTGTTCTTTGATAATTTGATCGACTGTGAATTTGCACCACTGAAGCAAAAATATCAACCGGTTTCTTGCATATTATGTGATTTAATATGATTCATTATTTTAGTGTACATTGTGCATATTGCTAAATAAAGTTGTGTTGCGTCAAATTACCAGAAATACAAGCCTGATTTATACATTTCATTCCTAAACACGTGGAAAACATTATTTATTGTGGCTGTTAACTGTATTTTCTGATTTATGGAGCGATGAAAAGAGATTTCTATAATTCTCTCCAAAAAAAACCTGTTGACTCTAATATGTCAACAAAATTAATCAATAGTGGTAGTAGTAGTTGTAGCACTAGTAGTAGTAATAGTAGCAGTAGTAGTAGTCCTAGCACTAGTAGTAGTATTAGTAGTAGTAGTAGTCGTAGCACTAGCACTAGTATTAGTAATAGTAGTAGTAGTAGTCGTAGCACTAGCACTAGTAGTAGTATTAGTAGCACTAGTAGTAGTAGTAGTAGCAGTAGTAGTAATAGTCGTAGCACTAGTAGTAGTAGCAGTAGTATTAGTAGTAGTAGTAGTAGTAGTAGCACTAGTAGTAGTAGTGGGTTAGGGTTAGTAGTAGTAGTAGCAGTAGTAGTAGCACTAGTAGTAGTAGTAGTATTACTAGTAGTCGTAGCACTAGCAGTAGTAGTAGTAGTAGTCGTAGTAGTATTATTATTAGTAGTAGTACTAACACTAGTAGTATTAGTAGTAGTAGTAGCACTAGTAGTAGTAGTATTAGTAGTAGTCGTAGCACTAGTAGTAGTAGTAGTAGTAGTAGTCGTAGCACTAGTAGTAGTAGTAGTAGTAGTAGTATTATTAGTAGTAGTAGTACTAACACTAGTAGTATTAGTAGTAGTAGTAGTAGTAGTACTAACACTAGTAGTATTAGTAGTAGTAGTAGTAGTAGTAGTAGTAGTAGTAGCATGAACCTCAGAGTGACGTCATGAATCTACGTGTCTCACTCTGTTTTATTGTATTTATTGTTGCAGAGTTCAGCTCTCGGGCCTCTGGAGGCTCTATTTGTGGACTTGGTGACCTTTGACCCCTGCTGCTTTAGTTAGGCGAGTGAACCTTCTGGGAAAGGGACAGGGATTTACCCAAACCCTCCACGAGTATTTCAGTGATCCCGTGTGTAAAATAAGATCTACGTTATGCTCTTTTTCTGTCAGTGCAAAGTGGAAACTTCTCATAAGAAAGTATGAATAAAGTCAGTTATTCTGTGTCCTCGAAGCTTTTAAAGGGAATCTAAAGGACGACACGTTTATGTGTTTATTCTACCATTGTGTCTATTTGACTTGGTTTGTTCTCAGACTCTGATCCAGAAATCTCCACTTCAGCAGCTCTTACATACACCAAACTTTACTCTTTCATTCCTCTCTATGTGCTGAAGGTTAACACAGAGGGGTTCGTTCACACATCACTCACACACTCATTTATACACATTTATTAATAAAACATGGAGGAAATAGATGTTTTAATGTTCTGATTAGAGTGATCTGAAGAGATATCATAAACTTCCTCTGTAAAAACCTTTAACTCTAATATGTCAACAAAGTAAAACAAGAATGATGAACCTGGCTTTATTTAATCTTCAGATTTATGTTGTGGAAATGTATGAAAATTTGCAAATATTTCATAACATAACTCCTCATTTGCATATTTAAACAACTTGTAAAACAAAATATAATTATCTTAATGAGTTGATATATCCAAGTTAAAATGTTTACCTTATTCACAAAAACATGTACTTAAAGTACCAAAAGTAGTATTCATTATGCAGCAAAGAAGACCCCTGACAGTAGTATATTATGATGTAATATTTTATTGAATTATTATGAAACAATAATGTTAAACTTGGCTTCATCCAATGTTCACATTTATGTTCAGAACCCTGAATTTATGTAATATATATATATAGTAAAATATAGATCAATAATAAATATTTATTACTATAAATTATAGTAAAACATTATAACAAACAAGCTGACAAAACATCAAATGTTCTTCACAATGGAGCGATGAAAAGAGATTTCTATAATTCTCTCCAAAAAAAAACCTGTTTAATCTAATATGTCAACAAAATGAATCAATAACTGGGTTAATCCAATATTCACATTTTTGTTGTGAAAATATGTGCAAATTATCTCATGACATATATGGATACATTTGTGAAGCATTCTTTGCATGCAAAATTATAAATGTTATCTTATATTCAGTTGGGTAGTTACATTTCTGTTTTGACAATGCGTCATAATAAGCTTGTTTTATGTAAAATGTAAATGTTCTGTTAAAATACAATACTTCCCTCTTAAATATAGCGGAGTAGAAGGATATAACGTACATTTAAATTAGTACTGAAGTACTTAAGTTTTAGTAAAGCGTTATAGTGTAAAATGTAGTGATTAGACTCTTTGTAGTACTGTAGAAAAGTCACTGGGTCAGTGACCCGGATGTGTGAAAACTGTGCAGCCCGTGAGAAACACTTTCAGAAGCCCCGTACATGCAGTCGAGAAGCAGAGATCGCGACGTTACGTCGTCGTCGCCATTTTGTTTCACCGGGAGTAAAGAAATCAACCTGAAAAGCACCGGGCGTGAATATTTTTCCTTTATTTTTGAGCACTTTCAAGACGGCGGATCGGCCTCGTGCACCTGCAGTTTTAGATTAGCGTGGTACGTAAACACCGACGGAAACACGCTTTGTTTTATTGTTACGTTAGCGGCAGAGTAGCTCGTTTAAGTTAGCGTTAAACAGTTGACGTGACATGCTATAGCCGGCATTTTGAAAAAAAAGGGGGCTCTCTTTTTGGTTCATGGTGAAATAGATGCGTTATGGATGGCTACTGTATCCGCACCGAATTCAGAGGGAGAACCAAAATGCCCGACATGATTAAATTCTAAAGTGTGTATGTGTGTGTGTGTGTTCTTCTGTTTATTTTAACATTTAGTTTGCGGCTGCACGCGCGCGCTGAAGAGACTGCGGCCTGTTGATCCGCACGAGCCATAGCTAGCTAACGTTAGCTAGCGTTATGCTAACAAGAGGCGTGGTGGATGTTTTTTTTTGGAAAACCAGCTGGATTTTTAACTTGAGATTACTATTATAGTATTTATTTTATTAGTCGTTTAGTGTGACATGAACCGCACTCTCAGAACTATTGGACGTTAAGTGTCACGTGGTAAAGTTGGCCAAACGATCCAAAATTTTGTTTTTTAGTTAAGTTTTACTACGTCCCGGTTTACTTTAGCTTGCTGTTTAATATTGTTGCTATCTACAACATTATATATATATATATACATTATTTATATATATATATAATGTATTCCTATAAGTTAACTGTACACTGGTGTATATCTTATACATATTTAATTATGTGCAATATAAATACACTGTGCAATACTATTATTCTGTCTGTATATATAATATTTTAGTTATTGTGGATTTGTTACTTATTTAATATTCTTTACTGTTTTATTACTTATTTATAATACTTGTTTTGATCTTGTTTTTTTACTATGTCTTGTTTGCACTATGCATATACATATAAATATATATGTTATATTATATTCCTATACGTTAACTGTACACTTATACATATTTAATGAGTTGTTGGAGGGAGCTCGAAATAGTGCATTAATATCATCAATATATAATGATATTGAACTCGAATAGTGCAAACAAGTATTATAAATAAGTAATAAAACAGTAATAATAATACAACAGTAAAGAATATAATATCACTGCGGGACTAATAAAGGCTTATCTTATCTTAAGTTGTTGTTAACCTGCAGTAATGTCTCACATGCACAGATGTCTGCAGACATGGCCACAGATCATGTAAACGGGAACGGGACGGAGGAGCCGATGGACACTACAGCTGAGGTGACCCGCTCGGAACACTTCCCAGCTCTACTCGAGGCTGGTCTACCTCAGAATGTGGCTGAGAAGCTAGATGAACTTTACTTAGCAGGTAAGCAGACCGTGTGTGTGTCGCCTTTTACCTGCAGTGAGAAAGAAAAAGCAGGTTGATACAAATGTGAGGCGTTAACACACTTGTTACTAGATTTGTCACAGGTGTGGAGTAGTTTGGGCGTATCTGTAATAAGACTTTAGAATAAATCACCAAATCAATCACACG
>NW_027466570.1:150000-160000 GCF_050575085.1 Anarhichas minor | reverse complement strand
AAATGAACGGGAAGGAGCTGGAAGGAGAACCCATCGAGATCGTTTTTGCCAAACCGCCCGATCAGAAAAGGAAGGAGCGCAAAGCTCAGAGACAAGCGGCCAAAACAGTAATGTGAGAAGGACGGACACAGAGTTCCTTTATATTCATAAGCTTCCAACGTCTATGGCGTCGACACAAAACAAAATATTAAAAAGTCCATAAACCAAACTTTCAAAGGAATTAATATGATTTAAGAAGTCCTTTTTTATTTTATTATTAAAACATCTTTTGTTAATTTAACTCGTCAGTTCCGTCTTAGGCTGCACAATTAATCAAAAGTTTTATTGAAAGGCAATTTGTTAAATAAATGCCATTTTGAATTGAATACTGTGCTTCAGAGACGTCCTGTCCTACTCATCATCATCTCCAGACTTAAGAAAACATCTTTGTTTGTTGATTCCTGCTTATGATGTAACTATTATCAATCCGTCAGTTAAAATGTATTTATATATCTATATGTAGCCAAAATAAATGTTACAAGTTACGCCGGCCTGTTGATACAGGTGGGTGGCTCCTTTTGTGTGCAGCATCTTTTGAAAATTAAATTAAGTCTATAAACGCCAACAAATATTGATTGAAGCAGCATATTTTATTCGATACAATGTGTTGTGAATGTTGGCAATGATGACATCAATTTTTATATGATAAATATCCCTTATAGTGTATTATATTATATATATATGTCTTTATCAAGACATTTGGACTTGAAACCGCTCTGTCGTTATTGTAAATGTTTGGATCGAGTCAAACAATCCCACGTAACCTCCACTGAATCTCACTCTACGATTAGTGCGACACTTTAATATTCGGGTTGTTTGATGTTATTATCCGACACTGTGCAGAAACACCGGCTTTAATCACATCAAATAGACAAATGTATAAAAGCTGAGCTGCATTCAAAGGTCTTAATGTCAACGTTATGATTTGAAACTAGAAACTGTTAATTAATTGTATTCCTTCCTTCTTTCACCCTCATCAGGTACGATGACTATTACTACTACTCTCCTCCCTCACACATGCCGCCTCCGGTCAGAGGCCGTGGCAGAGGCGGCAACCGTGGAGGCTACGCCGCCTACCCCCCCGACTACTACGGGTACGAGGACTACTACGACTACTACGGCTACGACTACCACAACTACCGCGGCGGCTACGACGACCCTTACTACGGCTACGACGACTTCCAGGCCCCGAGCCGAGGACGGGGCGGTAACCGGGGTTCCCGGGGCGGATCCTCTCCGGCCAGAGGACGCGGCGGCTCCGGAGGCGGCGGCGGCGGTGCACCCAGAGGGAGGGCCAACTTCTCCCAGCGGGGCGGGCCCGGACCGGGCCGCGGCGGGCGGGGAGCAAGAGGAGGCAGCCTGCAGCCAAGAGGGCGAGGAGGGGTACGTGGTGCTCGGGGTGGCCGCGGTGGAAATGTAGGAGGAAAGCGCAAAGCTGACGGGTACAACCAGCCAGATTCCAAGCGTCGCCAGACCAATAATCAGAACTGGGGCTCTCAACCCATTGCTCAGCAACCGCTTCAAGGTGGTGATCATTCTGGTAACTATTCCGGTTACAAATCCGACAACCAGGAATTTTATCAGGATTCTTTTGGGCAACAGTGGAAGTAAACCAAGTAGGGCTTTGATAACAAAAAATACATGGTTTGTTGGTTTTTTTGTCTTTTTTTTAATTTAGAGACTTGATCTGATTGGCCCTCAATCTCATACGGTTGCCGGCAATTTTTATTTTTTTCTCCTCAAAATTGGTGGCATCTGGCAAGATATCTTTTTGTACATATTTTAATAATCCGCTTGGACTCGAACCGTAGTCACTCCAACTTGTTTCTGGCGAACTGGTTTTCTTTCTACCCCCCCTCCTTTTTTTATTTTTTAAAAAACAAACATATGTTCGTTTTTAAAAGATTTTCATCACGTTTGAGAAAAATTTTAGATGCAAATATGTGCTCGAGCTGTTTATTTGGCTATAGCTTTATGTATGTTTTTAGAGATTCTGGTTTCCATGTTTTAAGTAGCTAACAGCAACAAAGCATATGTCTCCTAAACTTGTATTTAAAAACAAATGAAATTACAATTTGTATTGTCACAAAGTAAATGCGTGTCTTGTTATTGAAAAGAAGGAAAAAAAAAAAAGGGCGATCGTAGTCCTTATCTTTTGGCTTTACATTTTGGCTTGTATTCTTTGCTGTTTGTCTGCTTTAATAAACATACACGCACATGTGTACAAAAAAAACTTCAAATTGTGTTGCAAATTCATGTTTCGGCAAATTCTCTCTTCAAATTGCCTTAAAAAAATTGAAAAAGGCTTTTCCTTGTGGAAGAAAATGGACTAAAGGTTTGCCAGTGTTAGCCACATGCTACATACAGTGTCACCTTGCATGCCATTAAAAATCCAAAAAGAAAAATCACTTACTTTTTTTATTTATTTTTTATTAGACGGCATCTCTCAAGTGCTCTGTATGTGTGGTGACATCCTTTTTTATGAGTTCCTCTCATGTCCAAAAAACAAATGTTTCACAAATTGGTGTCCTAAATCCACCTTCGAAGCAGCATTAATAGTGCCCCCCCCCCCCATAAGTCTGCCATTCAAGTCCCCTCTGTTTACGAGTTGGGGGGGCAGGAATATAAAAAAAAAAAGCACAATTTGATTAGTTATGAACATGAAAAGTGAAGCTTGTCCCAGGAGGATCTACCTGGCTGCTGAAGGCCTGGATACTAATCTCGCATGTTTATGTGGAGGATTGTTGTGAGAGAGAGAACTGCCATGCATGACTCGCTTCTCATATATTTTTATATATTTCTTGGCTGCTTTCTTAATGCCCCCCCCCCCCCCCCCCCCCGCCTCTTTTCTCTCTGCTTGTCCGATCGTTGTCTCTTTTTCACCTGCTGCACCTCAATTTAATTTAGCATCCAAACCAGGCTGATTATCTGTTATTTGTCCTCTTTTAAAGACGTGTGTGTGTGTGTGTGTGTGTGTGTGTGTGTGTGTGTGTGTGTGTGTGTGTGTGTGTGTGTGTGTGTGTGTGTGTGTGTGTGTGTGTGTGTGTGTGTGTGTGTGTGTGTGTGTGTGTGTGTGTGTGTGTGAGTGTGTGAGTGAGAGACTCTAAACCGTAGATGTGTGTGGAGATGTGACATGATGCTGTTTCCATTGTCTAACTGCTTCCTTTTGTTACCTGACTAGCAGGACAAAGGGGTCGAGGCCGGTCCTGACGCGTCGCTATGAGGACTGACTCCGTCGACACTCTGCCGGCTGCCAAGTGGATGGAATGGTAAGGTCACCTGACTCAGTGGTCCAATGGTATTCCAGCCTTTTTATTTTGTTTGTAATTAAGGAGCAGATTTCCTGAAAAAACTGCCATGTTAGAAGATAATCAGAGGAAATCTTGAGCTTGCTGTTTTTATTTGTTGTTAAATTTATAACCCCCCCCCCCCCCCCTGCCATTTGAGTCTTCCTGAGTTCATGATCGACATCCTTCCGGAAAAGTCTTTGCACTTTTTAAAGTTTTGGATTGATCTCTTAAACTACACGATGGACGAGACGTGATCTGTGATCATCAGAGATGTTGAAGGGTCGGGCGTTCCAGGAGATTTGGGTTCTTTGTAGAACCCGAACCACCCCGGGTCCGTTAACTACCTCAGTTGTAAGGACTCGCCTGATCTGTCCACATTTATTGTACTTGAGAGTCTCACAGGCAACATCAACGGAGCACTTAATGGATTTCATCTCTCAGCGGAGACGTAGCCGACGTAGCTGCAGCTGTTAGCCTCACGACGGCGTATTACGGTCCAGATATATATCGTTACGGAGCCAGAAGAGGGTGTTAAAACTGAGAGGAGAGAAACTTTGAGTTGTGAATTTACAAGAAACTCTCCCAGATAAAGTCAAGAACTTAGAACAGAAAATGAACCTCATTACTTAATTTTACAAAGTTGGATCAACCTCGAGTAAGTTCAGCTTTATTCCCTCATAAATGTGTTTTTATTTGTTGTAAATCAGCCACTTTATTCACAGAGAATATCAAAGTCTTTCTATTTAAATCTAGTAAACTCAGTTTCTTCTCTCTAAATATCACCCCCCTCCCTCCGGCTCTGTCATTGTATATTGATTATTCTTTATTGTACCTACAATGGGCCCGATACGCCGTCGTAGTGTCATACATGATACATGAACTGAGTGATGATGTAGTTTACAGATTGTGTTATTTTTAATGCCTGGACATCTCTTTTGTCTTCCACGATGGGAAACTGTCTTATTTCTTTTATTTCTTTTGTTTGTAACCATCGATGTAAAGATGTTTGATGTCTCAGTCTGTCTGCTCTGCACAAACATCTGTGATGTCCTCTTTATTTTATTTTATTTTATTTAGGCTCTTAAGCAGGTCTGGAAGAAAATTAATTCACTTCCTGTTCCAGAGAAGTTTAGGAATCCAAACTAAACGTGGAAAAAGTTTTCATCTTAAAAAGCATGGTTCTACATTTCACATTGTTATCATGACATAAGTGTGGTCGTGACAAGTGTAAAGAGTAACTGGTGTTAATTCATGTCTCTTCACTATCGGTGTACACAGCAGACTGGAAATCAAAGAAATGTTTATTTAGACTTTTAAAGGAGCAAATCCATCCGACTACATTTGAGCTTTTAGGGAAAATAACGAGAAACCGCGACACACAAGTGATTAGATCTCTTGTGTGTATTAAACAAGTTAATATAAATATTAAACAAGTTAATATTAAACAAGTTAATATAAATTCTAAATGATCAGTTCTACATTATTAACAGATCCCACGAAGAGACCAAAACCAACCAAACGACGTGTTGGTTTGTCTCGTAATACTTTCTGCCCCCCCCCCACACACTCTCCCTTTTAGCCTGTGGCATTCTGGGAATTGTAGGAAAAACGCAGAATGAAGCAGTTTGAGTTGATCAAAGTAACTTTATTGGACGTTTGGTTTTAATGATGGAACAGCGTCTGAGGTTTGGATTTCTCCTTTAAGCTCTTCTGTTTAAAGAGTCGGATTACTTCTTTCTTCTCATTCTAGTATTGACTGTTGGATCACCAATTCTAAGGGTCAAGAATTATATATATATAAATGTGTGTATATATATATATATAATTTTTTTTGCTAACAAGTGTTTGCATTCTTGCAAATGAATTGTTTTATACTGTACAGTGAGGTAAGGTAAACCTATTTTTCTAATAAAGTTATTGACTTTGATCTGGTGTTGTGTCATTTATTGTAAATGTATATTAATTAGATCATAAACTCTTCTGTGAAGCAACATATGGGTCTTTTTTCAAGTTCTTTATCAAGCAGTCTTTTGAAGCAGTCTTTGGTATTGGAAATCTTAGATTTCAGGCTCCCCTCAAAATTATGTATTTAAAAAATAAAGAAAAATCATGTAAAAGCAAAATCAAAGACATAAAAAGTTTTTTAAAAAAGTTAAAATATAGGACAGATATGAACGAGAGTAATAGAGAAGTAATGAATAAATATATATTTTATATATATAGGCATATGTTTTTATATTTCATTATTTACGTATAGATTATGTTATATATGTTTTTAAAATATATTTAAAGATATTTATCTATTTTTAAATATATTTATATATATTTATATTTATTAAAGCACACGATTAATACTTGATACATAAATCACATTTTAATTGTATTTAAATAGTAAATAAGTCATTAGATAAATATTTATTTGTATTTCCGGTCACTTCTGACGCGCTGGATCGCTCTAACGGAAATGACGTTGTTTTGGTTTCAGGGTTGCCATGTCCGTTTGCTAAAATACACTTTTGGAGCGTTTAAATCTCTTGAGGCAAATTAAAATGTCCAAGTAATAGGTTACACTTTCTTTACAAACAAAATAATTTATATTTATTACAGACAAAATATATGGCATTTTAACAGAAAGTAAAACAGAGGGGGACATACTAAAAAAGCAGAATAAACATAATACACTAAGTACATAGATTTGTGTGTAAGTATGTATGTATACACCTCAATGAAAATGCATTTGTTTTACCACTTTTATCATCTTACTGTTATTGTTATATTCTGTTTTAATATTTACCTTGTTTTGGCTTCATTTGATTTTTTGTCTTGTGATATATTTATTTAATAATGATCATAATTATCATTCTATTTTTACTACGTGTTGTGATTGGGAAATAAAATGTAAGCATCCTTTGTAGTTGTACATGTCCCCCCCCCATATGTTTGTATTTATTTATTTTTATTATACATTTATCTTTGTCAAGGATAGATGTGTATTTATGCAGGGACAACATTTGACCATATATGAATGTTAATTTTCTGATTTGTTTTGTTTTATTATTAAGAAAGAAATGAAGTGTGTGGGGATTTTTATTTTATTTTTTAAATTGAATAACAAATCACGGTTTAATTTACGTGCATGTCACACGGATCTGGCAACCCTTCGGACGGATTAGAAAACATTCCATATCTCGGGGAAGTCTTTCGGGACTCAAAAAAAAAACAAGGAAAACATGAAGTAACAACTTTATAAACTTTAGTCTGGGACTATTGTCTGGCCAACAGCCGAAGACTACTGTGGACAGGATGTGTTGTTTTATATGAAGAGCTGCTCCGACACTAGCGTCGCTGTAAGTATTTTAAAACCGAACGTCAACCGTCAACGCTAGCGTTAGCTGAGATAGCCAAGTTAGCTTAGCTAGCTAACGTAGTTTAGCTAACAACTACAACGTCATTTCCGTTAGCGCGATCCAGCGCGTTAGAAGTGACCGGAAATACAAATAAATACATATCCAATGACTAATTTACTATTTAAATACAATTACATTTTGATTTATGTATTGATCGTGTGGTTTGTGTAGATAAACTGTTTCTCAATATAAATGTAAAGGTTTCCACCACTGGAGGCAGTAATTGGGATATACATATACAAATATATATATATATATATATATATATATATATATATATATATATCGTATTTATATATTTAAAAAAAAAAATATATATATATATACTTAAAAATATATATATATATATATATTTAAAAAAAATAAAATATATATATATATATTTTAAATATATATATATATATATATATATTTTAAATATATATATATATATATATATATATTTTAAATATATATATATTTTAAATATATATATATATATATATATATATATATTTTAAATATATATATATATATATATATATATATATATTTTAATATATATATATATATTTTAATATATATATATATATATTTTAATATATATATATATATATTTTAA
Source organism: Anarhichas minor (assembly GCF_050575085.1). Lineage (NCBI taxonomy): Eukaryota > Metazoa > Chordata > Actinopteri > Perciformes > Anarhichadidae > Anarhichas > Anarhichas minor. The sequence goes on along the minus strand of NW_027466570.1, from coordinate 152,663 downwards.
TATATATATATAAATATATATATATATATATATATATATATATATAAATATATATATATATATATATATATATATATATATATATATATATATATATATATAAATATATATATATATATATATATATATATATATATATATATATATATATATATAATGATAATATATAGCTTAGCTAGCTAATGCCAACGCTAGCATTAGCTAAGCTAGCTAGTTATTGTTGGCAGTAGTTTAAAATCTCAGTTTCACAGTTTGTTTTATCATTAATTAAAACAGCCACGAACCTCCATTTTTATTAGTGTTAACTTATTTACAGTAAACTACGTTGACTGTATGAAATGTGTATTAATTTAGACTTTAACGCTATAATAATAATAACTGTAACTGTCACCAGGTCCTCTGAAGAAGGATGGCCGGTGTTTTAACGTTTGTGGAGAACGTGACGAGACGGCTGAAGATCGACGTCATGAGAGAAGCTGGACGTCAGTATCCGGTCTTCTGCTTCCTGCTGCTGTCTCTGGTGACAATGACTCTGCTGCTCAACAGGTCTCACACACACACACACACACACACAAAATCACTTTTATTGGACATGTGTGGTGGCCTCCTCCTCCTCTTCCTCCTCCTCTTCATATTATCTGATCTCTTAATAACTCAAATGAAACACTGAGATGATGGACAGAAATATAATCTGTAACTGTTCTTAAAAAACAATTCAAATCATGTTTTGATCCAAAATAGTGAAATAAATTTCTGCTCCTTCTCAGGTTCCTGCTTCTCTCCGTCGTATAAATGTTAAATTGAAAGTTTTTCAGTTGTGTACATCTGAAGACGTGTCGTTGCCTCCAGGTATCTCCACATCCTGATGGTCTTCTGGTCCTTCCTGGCTGGCGTCACTACTTTCTATTGCTCCCTCGGACCGGAGACCCTCCTCCCCAATGTCCTCTTCAGCGTGAAGCCGAGGAACAAAGTAAGTCTGTATGATAATCATTTAATGAATCTAGTCATTATTATGTTTCATGAAGTATAATAATGTGCGTAGAGCTCGTGTTATGAAGGTAAACAGCTCATAATTCATCTCTAATATCTATTTTATATTCACGTGAAAACATCTCCTTCAAACTACTGGATTTATTCAAGTTTATCACCAAAACTACATTTTACAGATGACAGTGAACACATCTTGATAACGTTATAATGTACCTTCAGCCAGTACTCATGTTCACTGAGCAGAGCCTGAAGGCATCATGATGTACCTGAAGTGAACCTCCGTTGGTTAGCCGTTAGCGGTGCTGCTAATGTTACTAGCTCTCCTGTTGCTTTAAACACTGATTGGTTGTTTACGATGAAACATGATCAGAGATCAGAGACTAGAAACACATGTTCTACTGAGTCAGTGACACTTTATTTATACTCTGATGGTTAATGTTAAAACGTGAGGGGGGTCAGTACGGATCCACTACGGTCCTTTACACCACTAATGTGAACACATGTGGTGTTTACGTACTCAGAGATGTTTTCCTCCATTGTATATCGTGTGTAACATATAAACCCGCAACTAATGATTCTTTTCTCGATGAATTGTTTGGTCTTTAAAATGTCCAAATCCCAAAGATCTTCACTTTAATCTGATCTAAAACAGATAAAAAGCAAGAAAATCTTTGTATCTGAGAAGTTGAAAATATTCTCTTACTTGAATGATAAATCGATGACTGATTATTTTTCTCTTGATTGATTAGTCGACTCCTCGTTGCAGCTCTCGTGATAAAACTGTTTTCTTGTTTTCCTCCATCAGCGGTGGGAGCAGGAGCTGTTTCCTCTGGGCCACAGCTGTGCCGTGTGCGGGAAGGTCAAGTGCAGCCGTCACCGGTACGTTCACACATCACGCGACGCAGACGAACACGCGTCACGCGACGCAGACGAACACGCCTCACGCGTATCTTAAGACCCACAACATTATATCTCTCCTCACCCAAACAACAACAACATACTGCATTAATCATCGCAGTGTGGTGAGCAGAGATGTTTGTGAAGATGGTGACACTGATAATAAACTCACGTTTGGTTCTTTGCAGGCCGACGCTGCTCCTTGAGAACTATCAGCCGTGGTTGGACCTGAAGGTTCACTCAAAAGTGGACGCTTCAGTAGCAGAGGTACCTTAATGTCAACGCTTGTATCCTCAAATGAACTGTTAATTATCTGAGAGTAAAACTGAGGAACACGTGTGTCTGTAAAGCTGTTGAATGAATGTAAATTTCATCAGTTAAGTTTTCTGCCTGCAGGTGTTTGAGCTGGTTCTGGAGAACTTCGTGTACCCCTGGTACAGGTGAGAGGGAACATCAACAAAGTGCTCTTGATAGTTTATATTTCAGAAGTTGTTCTGAACTTCCTCCTCTGGTTTTTAGGGACATCACAGACGACGAGGCGTGTGTGGACGAACTGAGGATGACTTTTCGCTTCTTCACGTCGGTGCTCGTCCGCCGGGCTCAGAAGGTTAGTCGTGTGTTTAGAGACACAAGGAGGAGGACTCGTGCTCGATTATGTTCTAATACTATAATATGATTGAGTCTTTTAATGCGTCGTCCTTCACTGATGCTGCAGGTTGATGTTCCGGCTGTGTTTGCAGACAAAGTGATGAAAGCTGCGATGAAGCACATTGAAA